>NW_024885532.1:24770911-24838540 GCF_019232065.1 Centrocercus urophasianus
AAAAAAAAAAAAAAAAAAAAAAAAAAAAAAAAAAAAGAAAAGAAAAAAGAAAAAGAAAAAGAAAATAAAGACAGTGTTATTGGAGTTTAGAAGTTCCACCAGTGCTTTGCAGTGTACAAGATGCAGGGGGAATATCACATTTATTGTGCAGCATCTGAGACGATGAGACCAGGAAATGGTCTGCTGCTCTTCCAGAGCTCAAGCCTCTATTTTTTGATTAATACATTTTAGTTCTTACATCAGCAATAAAACAATGAGAGACACAAAGTACTTTTGCTGCTACTACTTTTAAATATCTGACTGCAAAGGCTTTGTTAGCCTGCACCAGCTTCAGACACTGCCAGGTTATAGTGTGTGATAACAAGCAGCTCGCATGAGCTAATCCATGGCAACTGATGAGCAGTGTCTGTTTGCGAAGCAAATAGCAGCTGCAATGCCATTACACTCGGTTTTCCCTGATAGCTAAATAAGTGATCTTTATTGCACAAGTGGAGAGTTAGGGCTTAGTCTGGCTCCCTGACCCAGCTCAGCACATGGACACAAAGACAGGGAACAGCTTATCACTGGGTTACTCTAGCTCCATGGAGGGATACTCCAGGGGTGTGCATCAACTTTTCTCTTGGATGAGAGGCTCTGAGGTGCCTAGTTACTCCTCAGAAACCTGCTGCTGTTTCTGAATCCCCATACTTTCCCAGCACAGTCTGATGCAACTGAGGATGAGTGCTTACTTTTGCAGAAATCCAGTGTCAATGACAATGTGAGCAGCCTATCTTCTGCAAAGGCTGCCACATCTGTGCCTCATCATGGGCACTCTGCAATATTGAAGTGAGATGCTGCTCCTGAAAATGAGGGGGAAGCATAATGATGAAATTCTGCAGCGAGCGTCCCTGCAGAGCACTTCTTGATCTGCAAGTAGGTGCCTAAGAAAGCAAATGTGCAATAGGCGTAGACTGTGGAAGTAGGCATAAGTTGCAGAAGGGTTAAGAAAAGAGTAGTGTGCCTCCGTGGAAGATTATGAAAGAAGTCAGAGCTCATATCCCAGCACTGCAGCCTCTGCCAAACAATTTGCTCCCTTTGTGCAATGTGGGACTGGACACACTGCCTGTGACATGATGCTGTGCAGTGCAGCACAGGATGGCTGTGCAGTGCTGCCAAAGCATCACCATCAGGGTGCTTGTAGGAATAGGGAAACAGCACTGCCTCCATTTGCCAGAAGGAGAAACTGAATCAGAGACGTAGTGGCACCATCAAAATCTGGATTTTCTGCCTTGCAGTCACTTTTCACAGGAATCTATCCCCCCCCCACACACACACTGCTTGTGTTTCCTTAACAGGGAGCATAGAGCTCATACTTCTGTGCCTGAGAGATGACTGTCTTTCTCAGAAACAGCATGTTTATTATCTCTATGAATTGGTGGAGACTGAAGATATTTTGAGCTGAAGAAAGCACTTCTGTTCCTTTGTGCCACTCCTCCTCTCTCTGCCGGTTGGCCTCTCTCACACACATTCCTGCTCTGGCTCTTCCATGTCTTGAATTCGACACAGACCAGAAACTCCTCCTCTGCCTGAGTGATATCCTACCCTTGACAAAGCTCTTTCAAACACTGACACCCCAGACCCTTCCTTTTCACCAAGTGTCCCATTTCATGCCAGACATTCTTGCTGTTATGTTATCTAGACTATAATTTTCATCAGCTAGAGCAGTGTTTGAAGTTCAGTTGGACTTCAAACACACCCATGCACATCACCAGCAAGCAGTGCCCACCTCAACAAATGTACCTAGCATCCAAATGAATGCAGCTGAAGTGGGCAGGGGCTGCATCGATTCCCCAGTGTTGCCCTAGGTCCCGTCATCACAGTGCTGTCAGCAGCTCTGAGTGGAGTCACCAATCTGATGGAGGTATCAGCTCCTCCTGTTCCTGCAGGAGCAAGTTGGAGGTGGCACCGTGCCATTCCTTCACCGGGCAGTGCATGGATCAGTAGGGAGAGATACTGTGATGAGCCCTGAGAGGCTCAGCAAGGCCCACGTTTATGTGGGGCTGTGCATCTGGTACACAGCTGGCTCGTATATGTCGAACATCTCTACCCAGAAGCTTGATTTTGTAGGAGAGAAACGGGAGGTAGGGACAACTTGCGGCTCAAGAGAAAAAGATAATGGTTCATTAATTCTCCTCCCACAGCAGTCTCTGGGAATGTATTTACTCATTATCTTCCCATTCAGCCTTAGCCTCTTAGGTCTGGAATTGGAGGGGCAGATGCATCGTCTGGGAAGGCTTCCAGCGCTGTGTTCAACAAAGTGAGACTCTCAACAATTGGCTACGCAACTGGCAGAGCTAAAGACCGTTTTCCCCAATTCGTTGAGGGGGGGTTCAGAGCAACGCTCCTCAGATAGGACACACACACTCTGCCTGCATTTGCCTGGATTGTGCTGCCCCAGTCTGGTCTGAAGACAAATTGCTCAATAAAATGCAATTTGTCGCAAGGTAGCAAGGCAGTTCTACAGAAGGAGCTGCTGTCCATGCAGTTTCACACACGTGGCTAGCAATAGCTTTAAGTCAGCAGTATCACCACACCAGCCCGTCAGAAGAGCCCTGGGACCCAGTCCTAGAAAAAGAGGCAAGAAAAGACTGGCAGTCTCTAAAACCACAGCTGAGTGAGGTAAATGAGCCCAGGCATGGTTCAGAGGAACATCAGAAGAGCACCCGCTCTGAGGAGCTGCTGTCAGGGCATCAGGCAGCAGAGCCACTGCTGGGGCAGCCATTTTGTGATCGGCATGAGCAAGGCCCTGCTATGGGAGGCAACACAAGCAACCCTAATGTGCAGTCACAGCAGAGAAAGAGGAGAGGGAACAGCTTTCCATTTTGCACATTCCTTGAAATCTGTGGGCAGGAAAATCAGCAGGGTGGTGCAGAGCGCCTCCTGCACAGCAGGACTTTTCAATGCCATAAACCCACAGTTTAGCTGAGCTTTCAGTCTCCTGCCAGAGCTCCCCACACTCTTCCACTGCACGGAAGTAAATGAGCATGAAATCACCACCAACACCATGGCTGTGTGGCTTGGTCCCTCTTCTGATCTGAAGTGATTTATGACTACAGATCTTAATCTATCCACTTCGTGAATGGCATGCTTGTATGGCAGTAGTGCAGCCTGCTCAGGAGACCGCATGGCAAGCTCTCTGACAATATACATCATAATAAATGAGGTGTTGGGTACTTTAGCCACACTGTTCTATGGCCTGACAATTTTTGATAAAAAAGGAGAATATTTTTTCCAAATTTTGCGTTCATCCCAGGGTTTATCTTCATGGGCAAGTTGAGGAGAAAAGGTCTGGGTATAAATACACAGCAGCCCTTTCTCAGCTCCCACAGGATTCTGCTTTGAAAGGGGCTGACTTGCAGCAGTGTGGATGTCAGTAAATTTGGTTTACAGCCCGATACCTGGGATGCAGATGCGCATGGCAGCCTCTGAGAAGACTCCATGCCAGTGCAGCCTCATCTGGAGCACTGCGTGCAGCTTTGGGCACCAGAATATAAGAAGAATGTGGTGTCCAAAGAAAGGCTATGGAGATGGTGAAGTGTTTGGAGGGGAAGATGTATGAGGAGCAACTGAGATCCCTTGGTGTGTTCAGCAGAGGGCAGAGGAGCTGAGGGGAAGCCTGATGGCGGCTGCAGCTCCTCACAGGCAGCGGAGGGCAGCGCTGAGCTCTGCTCTGTGTGACAGCGACAGGGAACCAGGGAAAGGCGTGGAGCTGCGTCAGGGGAGGCAGCTGGGGGTGAGGGAAAGGGTCGGTGAGCATGGAACAGCCTGCCCAGGGCTGTGGGCACAGCACCAAGCTGCTGGAATTCAAGGAGTATCTGGACAAGGCTCTCAGACATAGACTTGAATTATAGGTGGTCCTGTGTGGAGTCGAGAGTTGGACTCGATGACCTTTTTGGGTCCCTTCCAACTTCTGATCTTCTATTGTTCTATGATTCTATGAGTTGAAATCAGCATTAAAGAGGAGCTGAAATAGGAATGAAGAAGCCAGAATCCATCGTTAACCTCAATTAACTTCTGGGAAGTGGGCCACTCATTTTGGAAGTGCATTAAGGCAGTTTCGGAGGATGCTGCAAGGATGCATGTGGAAAGCACTTAGGAAGCAGTGTCACAGTGTGCTATAGGGCAGTGTGGAAGGTAGCAGTGTAACAGAGTGCCTACACATCACAGGTATCTTCATCCACCTTTTACTCCTTCATGGTATTTGCAGGAAACATCTACAAGATTGAGAGAGCCTTGCAGAAGTCTCCAGTACCAGCGCAAGGTCACCATTGGAGGTGAAGAGAGTGCAATAAAGTTGAGCTGAAGACCAAACCCAATCTCAGTCTCCAGCTGTTTGCTATATGCCATTCATCACTGTCTGCTTAGAAAAGCTTGTATTACTGTGAAACAGGTCACTAGTAGCTGCGTACCCAAGTAAGCTATGCCAGCATCACAACACCTACAATTTAAGTTTCTGGTTGCAGGACTGACACCAGCAACACTGTTCTCCTCAGTAACAATTTGGAAAGGGGTGCCAGTAACCTGGGAACATTCAACCGAATGGTGAAGGTGTATACATAAAGATTATAGGCACTGCGGGGGTTAGGCAATATTGCAGAACAGCTTGACTGAATTTTATGCCATGTCTCTAGCTACTAAATTACAGCTATGTCATAACTTCAGTGCTGAATTTGGCCCCTTGTGCTTAATTTCCAGATGCACTTTTTAAATACAGTGTAGGCATTACATAAAGAGCCGCTGATTTGCTTTGCAAGAGACTCAGCATAGTGAATTAGCCTTTTATTATGTGGTCAGTTATTTAATATTGCCCTAATGTTCTGAGCTTAAATTGCTGTATGAAGAACGAAAATAACATAAATGATGCTGAGGAAGTTGGGTGACTCTTCAGAGTCATTTAAATATCAGGAAACTATAGGTACAACGTGGGCTGTGCTGAAATGCAATTTGAAAAATGTACACGGGGTGATGAGAAAATGTAAAATGAAGCACCAGGGCACTTTAGGGGAGTTTGCATTTTAACAAACAGAAAATCAGTTCGGGATGCAGTGGCTGATCTGTAGCTAAAGCCAAGTCGATTTTGAACTTAAATGTAAAGAGGAACTAAAGATAATGGGTCTCTTGGGGTGGTATTTCTGAGTTGCTTTACATAAGGGGGACTTTTGGGTATCCAAGAAGGTGCTCCTGAGGTAAGGAAGCAGGCATGAGATCAGAACTAATCCCATTCTTTCAAAAAACCTTCAGAAAGATCTTTTGTTTTCTCAGCCATCATTAAAGCTCGGGTACCAGCAGGGAACAGTGACGTTTTTCTCCTAACTAGTAGGAACAAAAATCAGAGGACACACTGCATTTGCCTTTTTGTTCCATGAACCTCTGGGCATTTCCCTGATACTCCTCCAGCACCAGCTCTAAGAGCAGTCCCAGCTGCTTGGCTGAATTCTGCTCTTCCACAACTGTTCATGCTAAAATGCACTTGGGACTCATCAGTGCTGCTGTTTGATCTGAAGGACTGCAAGGCAGCAAGGAGCAATGTGACTTAATCACAAGTTAAAGTTTGTTCTGAACTTTGAGAGCCGTTGAAGTGAAGCCAAAGAAATTCATATAAAAGACCCTGATCTCCATGGACTGACGACTGCAATAGGTTGTGTGGGTGAAGTATCAATTAGGCTGAGTGGTCAAGTGGATGAAGGAGTTTTCTTCTCTGTACATCTGAGTGGAATTAGAAACTGCTGTTGATTAAAAGTGAAAGCAAAAATTGTGTGCAACTCAGAGTGAAAAGGAGATACAGTCAGTGGGAGTTTTAAACATATTGGCTCTTAACCCTCTGCTCAACCTGCTCTGATCCACGTAACAGTACAGGTAGATACTTTAGAGATGCAACTGCTGCTGGATGCTCTATCAGCACTTAAAATCACTTAGGAAAGGAAAAGGAAAGCAGGGAAGTCAAGGAAAATTCAGGTGGGACTTCGTTCTAGGCTTATTTCTATTAGCTGTGGAGCTGTTTAAATACAGAGAGAGGTTACTCCCAGAGCAGCCTTACCATTGCTGGCAATTTTGGATATGCAGCGGTGACAAGCTTTCTCCAGGCCAGCCGGCATTGTGAAGCACCTTTTGGGCTGTCTGTGGGGATACAGAAGTGAATACAGTTATGAAAATCAAAAGCAGTGTCTTCAACTAACTAAATATCTTGGCTCAGAGTGATTCACACACTTCTGTAGTCTTTCACTATCCTGAAGACCCCCCCAAATCAGCCCCAAATGCGGGCAGTGAAAGCATGATGCACTCAGAGTTGAACACCCTGGGAGATGCTTTCCTTCTCTGGCCTTCACAGCCTCTCAAGCCTGGTTTTCAGTGGCATAAAACTGCTCCTCCGTTGCTCCTTGCCTCGCCCATTGCTTTTTGCCACCCTACTCACGCACAGTTTGTACAGTGCCGGATCCGGGTAATTGTGAAGAATTGGACAGTAGCCATGGAAAATGTACACATCTGCCAAAGATTCTGGTAAGTAGGGGGGTGGGAGTAACCAGAGCCCTCACTTTTGGTGGGTAGCACAAAGTGCATCTGACCTTGTGAGAAAGCTCAGTGACGGAGGTACAATTTGCTACACAATGCAGATCTCTGCAAATATTATTTAGTGAGCAAAAGTGAAGTAAAGAAAAGGGGAAAAGAGGGGAAGAAGATACTTTTGAGATCAGGGACTGTTCTGAAGAGGGACGTGGAATGGAAACTACAAACCTCAGGGAGCTCAGAACACAATGCCTTTCATTAGAAAGTAGCTGGATTAGAAAGTAGGTCTTTGTAATGAAGAACTTTTATGATGGGGTGAGGGATGAGCAGCCAGTGAGTCATCCAGGCTGGGCATAAAACAGCATTGGACAGTTAAATAGTCCAATCCAGTGCTGATGAGAGTGTTCACAGGACTTTGGAAAGCTCTCACACTCATGTGCACATGCTCCAAGCCTTCGGGACAGGTCCACCATCAGCACCAACTGGGTGAATAGGTGGCGAAAAATGAGGCTGGGGTTGTTCTGAGGTGCAGAAGAAATATTGATCAGAAAGGGACATGTGGGTAACGGCTAAACTACTGGAAGAAACAGATCCCAAATCACACCTCCTCTCCCTGTGGTCTCAGGACACAGGACACGAAGCCTGCTAGGATGAAGATGAACGAGACCAAGCACAGCCCACTACTAATTATTTTGCTGTAGGTCATTTCTGCTCAGCTGCTGTAGCTTGCTATCTCGTGATAATCGCGATACATGTTGTGCAGAACCATTTTTCACTTCTTATGCATGTACCTATCATAAGAGCTCTGCTGAGTTCCCAGCAAAGGACTCTGTTATTTCAGACTTGTCGAAGGAGCAAAAGGAATAGGAATGCATGTGGAAGAGGCAGGAATGGAGGAAGATGCCCCAAATCAGCTTCTTTAAAATTCTCTAAAAAGCAGTATTTTAAGTGTGCCACATTCTGTTCCAAGCTGACCTGAAACCCATCCAGCACAGTTTCTCACTGTGCATGCAAAGCCCAAGCTGGCCCAAACCCTACAAAGATTGCAAGGCCCCAGAGAGGAGGTGAAGACAAAATTGCACCAGCCAGGCAACACATGGCCATATACCCACACCATCACATGTCCAATCCCCACCATATATGGCTGAGATGTGCAAGCACAGAGACCACAAAGATGATAAAGAGCGTGGAATAGAGATTGTCTATGTCCTCAGGGAGGGCATACTCCTCCTCCAGGCACCACAACCTTCCTCCAAAGAGCAAAATCTGGGCTTTGGATTGCAACTACTGACAAATATTTGAAGAAAGGAAATGGGCAGTGTTGCACGCTCAGGGAAAACAGGAAGAAGAAAGGGAAACTGGTAGTTTCCAAAAACAATTGATACCCTGATTTTAAACTTTAAAAGATTTGGTGAAAGTTCTTAGAATGTGCATAAATAGACATTAATTTTGAGTATGTCACTGGCTAGTGACAGTAATATTCCAAGTTATGTAAAGAGATCAGTAATACTAGCCTTTAGATAGCTTCATCTCCAGAATCACTTTTGTGGCTTCTTACAGAAGCCTTGCTAACAAAATTAATGCTGTATTAAAAATTGATTGGGTACCAAATTGTCCTGAGCAGAACTGTGTGTGGATGGGAATGCTGTATTTCTGTAAGCAGAGGGTAAAATGCATTCCATCTAAATTAACTCTCACTTTACACTGAAGTAAAGAAAGTGAAAACAAACCGAGGGAGGACTCAGTGTACGTGAGCATGTCCCCATCTAGCGACGGAGTCCAGAAATGACCGAAAGAGAGTTCTGGGCTTGCAGTTCTAACAGGTAAGATAAAGCAAATCATGATGGCTATGAACAGAACATTCACACAAGGGCATAGTGCACATAATTACTAGGAGAGGGCATCAACCTATCCCTCAGACTCCAGATTTGACTCCTGCAGGACTCACAAATCCCTACAGAATTCCCCTAGATAAACGCATGCTGCCCCATTGCCCAGCCTTTCAGCATACCTGCAGAAGCTTCTGAGCGTTGCAGATGAATATTTTCCTCCATGCCGAAGCATGAGGGTGCTGAAGTGCTATTCAGCAGGCAGGCAGGTAGGGAATGGCTTTGCTGATATTGGGAACTGGCACTGTCCGAGCTTAAACGTTGGCTGAAACTTGCTGTGGTGCAGCATGCAGACCCATGGCATGCAAAGGCAGTGCAGGTGACCCCCCACACAGTCCCTGCTCCCAGTTTGCTGGAGAGTTGGGAAAGTCACATGCAAAGGGGAAAACAGCCACAGCCAGAAAAAAAATGTGACAGACAAGAGCAGGCTTTTGGCTCACCTCTCGAAGGCTGTTCCCAGCTAGCAGCAGAGCTCAGTCCCTGCAGCACAGATGCTACAGTCTGGTCCTCTCTTTATTTTGGGCAGTTATAGCTTAAACTGTTGTGCTGGTTATTATTTTCACCCTAAATGTTTCATTTATGTGGGTCAAAAGAAGAAGAGCGCTGTGACTCACAGCATGAGCCCAAATGAGGACCGTTTGTTTCCACACTTATCCTCCAGTACTCAGTCTGCTCCAACTTAGCTGTGCCCGCTCCCCACTTCAGATGCTCCATGCAGGAGTGAGGAACGCAGCAGGCAGCTTTTCCCATGCTTCCCAAAGCCTCAGCTCCCACCCGATGTGCCGAAGGGTGCAGGATCCCACTGAGAGCTGGTCCCTTACCTGAGAGCACTGTAGGATCTGAAGCACTTCACCAGCACACGTGGGAGACGGGGCTGTGAGAGCACGAAATCCAGCCTTCAGCAGGAGCCCAAAGGGAGAGCCCACTTCGAGATGACGTCTTTATTCCTCCCAGTCTCTCATTTGCACACCTCTTGCCAGCCTGAGGGATGTGGGATGCACTGATGCAGGATGAGGGATGTGGGATGCAGGAACACAGCCGTCAGAGCTGAACCCCCCTCATTTCCCACTCCCACAACTGCAGACACAGCCCACTCGGGCAGCTCCACCACACAGCAGGGGAAAACAAAGGGCCCAGCTCAGCTGTGCCTCTGCCGGAGGGAAAACAGTGATCCCTTCACTAAAGCTCTCATTAAAGATATATATATGTACATCCTAAAATCAGTAGCAAATATGAAGCACTTAGTCCATTCTTCGTGCAGTTTCCCCCTTCCTCTCAGTGCAATTGATGATATTTAGCACATCCAAAGAGCTGGCTCGCTGCTATTTCTCTTGTGGTGGAGGTCTGTTTGTAAGGGGAATTCTTGCCTCCTGTCAGCAGGTGACAGTTTGCTGCCTCTGGGCTTATTGTGTGCATGGCACTGCTTTATGGAAAGCACTTGTTCTGTGCAAGAGGAAAGTGGATTTCATGCACAGAACTTCTCCAGGATAAGTGGCAGCACAGCTCACTGCAAATATAACTGCCAAGTTAGAGCATTGCTAGAGGTGCTGCACTGAGAAAAGGGCTTCAACGCTGGGGTCAGGCAAGGAAAGGAAAATGAAGGTGTTTGACAGTGGTAACTTCACATGCCTTTGGGTCAGCAAGTGTGTGGGGGACTTAAACACAAACACTGAAAGTGAAGAAGAGATGTGACTTGCAGCACCAAAAGCACAGCACTTCCAGGAGCAGGAAGTGTCATATCAAGGGGCAGCAGCAAGTCCTAGGGAAGGAACCAGGAGTGTGAGAACACAGCAAACATAGGGTAAAATCCCACTTTGAGCTGATTCTGCAGGTATAAAGCAAGACAATTTCAGAAAGAAAAATAATTTTGCTCATTTGGCTTTAGATCCAAGATTGGAATCTTGTAGAATTTTGGTTAAGGGACTTTGGCAGCTAAGCAAAGAGGAAGAACAAGGTTTTTCTTCATTGCCCTTTAGCAGGGGTTGGTTTAGCACTTAAGCAGGGAACCCAACCTTTCTGTAGGGTCAATGAAGGAAGTAGGAACACTCTCCTGGAAGCCTCCTGATGTTCTCCATTGGTGTTCCAAGAGGTACAGCATGAGGACACAGACGTTTGTCGCAGATTGATTGTATGCAACCTGAGTTTTAACAGCAATTTACAGGTTCTTAATAGTTTTGCAGTAAACTGCAAGGTTAGTAGCAGTTAATCAACACTTAATCATTAGCCAATTTATCACAGTGATTCAATAGAATTTACTACAGTCAAATACAGTGACTTACTTAAAGGCTGAGTGGCTGAACTAGAGAACATGATGTTGTGTGGTCCTAATTCTTCTTTGTCATAATGCAACAAGCACCGTGCCATGAGTTCCCAGGTCTCCTAATGGTCAGTGTGTGGAGAAAAAGAGCCCTGTTGAAATGCAGTCTTTCATCTGCTTGTGTTCATTCTCAGTTTGCTTTCCTTCCATTCAATACTTTTACCATAGGCCTTTCTCCTAACTCAATGACTCGGTCATCAAAATCAGCACAAAAAAATAGTCCCCCATCTCCCATCTCTGTTGCTATTTTCAAATTGGAAGAATCTGGTTTTGTTTTCTTAAGTGCTGCATGGGATCAGAGATGTCACATTTTCTTGTAAAAAATATCATCATACACTGAAAAATAAACAGTCCATGGGAAAGAAATCCAGTTTACATTTCATTTCTTCCACTGTTTAAGGCAAAAATTGTACTTAACTGCTGAGAAACGCTCTGCTGGCTCGGGGGAAACCAATCACCAGGACTGACACTTTGCAGCATTTCAGTGACCGACTGTGGGGATGTCAGAAGCTGCAACATTCAGTCATCACAGATGATCTTGGCAAAAGATTATGGGGATCAGGAGTCCCCATGGGAAGGGCCACTAGTGTTGGTTGTAACTGATCAGTGGTGATGCTTTGGTGCCATTAAACTGCTTGATTCCTGTGATTTTGAAGGAGAGTTTCATGCAGCCTTGAAGCGTTGTTGATGCAGAGAATGCCCTGCTTGGTCCAAAGGCCACCAGGTCAGTGTCCCCGAGTTCCTGGATGGTCTGGAAGCTGCAGAGCTCGATGTGAGAGGAGCTTCACAAGTGTTTTGTGAAACACTTTTTTGCCCATTGATTCATGCAAAATCACACAGTCTCTTCTCACTCACATCACTAAGGAGCTTTCTTTTGTGTGGCTGTCACAATAAATTACAGAGCAGTGTGAAGCTGCTGCTGTGGATATTTCAGTTCCTCAGCTTCTGCCTTAAAGATTGTCTTGGGGAAGTCAGCTTTATTTGTCAGTCTCCATGGCAGCTTATTGGGCCAATGCCCAAGAGGCAAAGCAGAAAATGAGACAATATCAGACTGCCTGCTTCACACTCCTCCTTTCTCAGGACAATTTACTCTGCTGTAATCTAGGCCTAAGAAACAGAAAATGAGAAAAGGACCAAATGTTCTGGATAAACTAAGGAGAAAGCAACTTCAATAAAAGTCCAAATGGGACAAGTGCTGGTGTGGCAGCTCTCCCTCATCAGGTTACTTAGGGGATTGCTGTTTCCTACTTCAAATCTGCAGCACAGAAGCAGGGTGGGACTGCATTTGCCTAGGAAAGTAAATTATGGGACACAAAGCTGTGGCTGAGGACATCTGTGAGCCTCCAGCCCTGCATGCTGAGAGAATATTCTGTGAAAGCAAGAGGAGATGCTCCTGGGCCCACAGCCACTGACCAGGGCGAGGTGTCCAGACCCCACTTGCTCATGCCTTTGAGCCTTCAGTGCCTATCAAATGTGACTGAGCTTGGCAAAAGGATTCAAAAGCTTTTGGAGGGAAAAGCCAAATTGGCAAGGCCCAGGGCTACAAAACCACACGGAGCGTTTCTGTAGGAAGCCAGGATCAAACAGAACACTTGTGTACGAAAAGTGACTAACAAAATAATTTTTAGGAATGTGCTCTGTTCTCCTGTGATGAAAAAAGGGCTTTCTTTCCCTTGTGCTGGATTGGATTCATCAGGGAACGTCTCCCACTGGTAACGCAGGACGCGAGCTGAGGCTACGTGAGGCCCATATCTTCTCTCTTTGTGCCACCACTGTATGCTGGACAAGCGTGTAGAGTTTGTAAATCCCTGGGCAATCCCTTGAAAAAATGAAGTGGGGAAAAAGGATGAGCTCCTCACACAAGGGTGCCACAAAACCATGAAACATTTCTGGCTTAACTGTGCTTCACGCCGGAGTATAAGGGAATGTTATCACAGCTGAACAAAATGCCAAACTCTCTTAGCAGCAAAATGCCTCCTTTGGTATGGTAACAGGAATAAACCTCTCCACTCTAACGTACATATGATTAAAAAAAAGCCAACAACTCATAAAGGTTTTACAAACAATGAAAGGAGCCGAGGCCTTTAAAATTACTGTGCGTAAAATACAGTAATTGAAATCAGCTGTTTAATTTGCAGTTCTGCAGATCAGAGCTAATATTCCCACTGTATGCAGCCATAAATGAAACATATTGTTCCACTGACAACAGAAGAAAACGTTGTGCATTTTCATTTGCTTTATTTGATGTTTTTTTCACTTATAAAATATGCTTTTTGCCCCCTGTCCATCCATTTATCTTAAAGGACCCCAACACCCCCTGAGGGGGGGGGTTTATCTGTTCAGCAGAACCATAAACACTTAACCCTCCAAAGGCAAATCCCTCTCTGCAGCCTTAACGTGTGGGAAACAGCCACACATTTAGTGTAGAGTGACTACAGAATGCAACAGCAATGAAAGTTGTGGAAGGATTTCAAAGCAGAACACTGCAGAGTGATTAGGTGACTCCATACACGTGGAGGGTGGAGTTCACTGCAGTATTCGGATTCATGGAGCTTGGAATTTCTGGTTCAAGTCTCCCATGAGGATCTGGGAAAAGCAATGGCTTCACTTAGTTCCCTAGGTGCCAGCATCCAGTCTCAGCTGAGATGCTCTGTTTATTTTGCCTGGCCTGAAGCCACTAGAAGGGTTTTCTGTAGGCATCATGTCATACTCACTCGTGTCATACCTGCCTCAAACAATCCTACAGGCTTATACTTAGCTGAGCAGCTCTTGCATTGGTTATATCTGCAGTGAGATGAGAGGTGAGGCACCTACACAGCCTGTAAAGGCCCATATTGCTGACAGCCTCATTTAGGTATCTGCAGTCCATATCCCAGCACCATTCTTGAACAAGCAGGAAATGCAGGACATGGGTTTGTGTTTCTTTCTTCTGTGTGGTTGTGTTGAGGGTGCTGGAGCCCCATATACAAGGGAGAAATACCTGCAGAAATAACCCTCCCCTCTACGCATTTGTGTCTACCTAGGTTCAAGGGGAGAGATCCAGCTCACTAGATGCTTGTCAGGAAGGTGCTTTGGCAACAGCCACATGTTTCCACATGCAGAATAGCATTGTTTCATGGCTGGAGAAGAAGATATCTAAGGTAGGACAGGGGTATGTTCACCTGCTCAGGTCACTAGGGGAGGAAAACATTGTTCTTGGAGGAGATACTGAGGGAGGACAGAATATGGAACCAGGGAGGAGTGTGAGAGTTAAGCTGGTGGTGGAGGCAAGGAAGGGTCAGTGAAGCCCTTTGGAAAGAAAGTGCCTTCTTCAGCAGTGAAATTTCCTTCCAGGCCAGTTTCTATTTGATTAAGTGCCCAGAGCCTTTGGGGACTTCAAGGTCTTCCTCTGACAAGAGGAGGTGGTCACAGCTCTCCAGGCAGCTGGAGCGGTCCTGGCATGGCACAACAGACCCTGTATTTTGGGCTCCTTTTCAGAATGTTCAAGAGCTCTCTGTATAACTGAGCTACAGATGCCAAAAGGTACAATTTTAGGTCTAATTGCAGTTGTATGAATGCCAAGTCAGGAGCCAGCTCAGCCTGGATCTAGACTTAATCAGGCCTCTGGCTGATACCCAAGCACACAGACTCAAACGGTCCTCTTCTGGTGAAACATTGGGTCTATTTGTTGCTGCTCCTACTGAAAATCTGTTTCAGAAGAGTGTTGTTAATTGAGGACTGGTTATAAGTTACAAAATCCTGAGGGTTTTCTTATTCCTTTGTGGATGTCTGTGTACCTCAGTCCTCAGCAGATGGCACTGTGTTCAAAGGTTGACTCCGGACAACACAAGGGAGGACAAGCTGTCCAATCAGGTGTAGAGGTGTTTCTACGGGTTTGGGGTACATAAGGAAGTTCCCATTACCTGACTGGCAAGATGCTGCACAAAATGAGTCAAGAGCAGGGAAAATAGTTGAAATCAAGTTACGTTTCCATGGAGAGAACATGTGGGCTCTCAGTGCCTGCAGAACAACCCTTGGGGGAAGAACCATGGTGCCCACCATGAGCACACAAG
This sequence comes from Centrocercus urophasianus, assembly GCF_019232065.1. Taxonomy (NCBI): domain Eukaryota; kingdom Metazoa; phylum Chordata; class Aves; order Galliformes; family Phasianidae; genus Centrocercus; species Centrocercus urophasianus. The sequence goes on from NW_024885532.1 coordinate 24,785,713, forward strand.
GATGGAAACCCCATCCACGTGGACATAGGTGTGAGTATGAGATACAGATGTCTTGTATTTTCACTCAGTTTTATCAGGTGCAGAACTTCGGCTTCCTGGATCCCCAGCCTTCGGCACAGTTCCCTCTGCAATAACAGAAGGAGAAATAGAGTGGGAAAAAGGAGAGGCAGAAGAAGCAGAAGGAATGAAGACACAAAGCAGAGATGTTACTGTTAGTACTGCGCTGTTCAGCTCTCTATCTTCTTTTAGTTTGCTTTTTGCATTGGTTAAGAGTAAGCAGAAGACTGACAAGGTGCTTGTGTGTCTTGATTCTTCCTATTCACAGGTGGAAAAGAGAAGAGCAGCAAAGAAGACACTTGATATGTTCTGATGACAGTAATAGCATGGTCAAATCTCATTTCAAATCACACCAAATTCAATATAGGCCTTGAGTAGTGTCCTCAGCAGAAACCCAGCACAGAAGAATGATGTCAGTGCTCTTTAGTCCGAGGCAGAATAGAACGAGGTTATTCAGCATTTTCCACTAGTCTTCAAAAATAATGCACATAGGAGGCCTTCAGTGCTGATTTGCTCTAAATTGAATGCTTCGTGTCTTTTCTTTGAAGTATAGTTGCATTCATGGGATGCTGAGATCTGTAAATCCATCATAGATGGATGTAGGAAACAATAAAAATTAGCTAAGAATAACGTAGGACTAGAGTTCACCTCACCTTCAGCCAAATTACTAAGAAAGCGTGTCACGATGTCTATTTAACATCTCCAAGGGTTTTGAAAGCTGCACTGAAAACGGAGTGTAACATTTTGTTGGCCATACTTTGCTCTGTATGTGAGAGAGATCTGTGCAGTACTTGAAAGAAAAGGTCTTTGTCCCTTCTGGAATCTGCTCAGCTCAAATCCTGCCTGCGTGTAAAAAAAATCTGTTGGACCCCGACCTAAAACATAAAAAAGCAGCTGTGGTTTATTTGTTTGTTTATTTTTAATCTTCCCATTCTGTGTGTTTCCCTTTGTATTTGTGTTTGAGGTGCTACACTGGAGATGTTCATAGGGACTGTTTCTCTTGTTCAGAGCCTGAGGTCATTTCTGTGCTCTCTCCCCAGAGCACTGATTGCCTCGGGATGCTTACAGCCTAGCAACTGACATCTTATTTGCAGGAAAGTTCATCCATGCTTTACCTCAGATTTTGGCCATTCGCTTCCTCCCCAAGAGATACTGATTGCTGATGCTGTCCTTCCACATGCGCCCAGTTCACTCAGCTATTCAGGGTGCCACTTACAGAGTGCTGATGAGAGGGCACTGAATAGGACAAGACAATTTCCCCCACTTAACATCTCTTCTACACATTTAAAGCTTGCCAGTGGAAGAGAGCACGATGAAAGAGCAAGATTGAAAGAACTCATCATTTTTCCAGACTATTTGGAACAGATCATGGGCTTTATGCTGATGGGGATGGATGCAAAGAGACGTTAACCTTTGCTTCACTAGGCAGCTGATTGGGCTCCATGTATCCCCACAGTCAATGTAAATCATAGAGTCATAGAATCACAGAAAGCCTTGGGTTGGAAGGAAGGGTTAAAGATTATTGAGCTGCAATCCGTTGCCATGGGCAGGCTTGCCACCCAGCAGCTCAGGCTGCCCAGGGCCCCATTCAACTTGGCATTGTGCATTTACTTGGCCATGGGCACCCATTGCTTCTATTATGCAAGAACAGAAGATCCGCGTGGAGTGTAATACATACTGAGCTCATCCTTAATGCACATAAACCTTCGCTGGTCAATCTTGCTAAAGAACACAGAGGTCACTTAGTAGCTGTGAAGACACTTCTTGTGTGATCTCTGCTTCTGAGCTGTGGAGAAGAGGTGACCGTGCACACTGTTCTCTTCACTAAATGTTCTGTTTAATCTGTTCAGACTCAATCTCCAGGCCAGACACTGTCCTATTCCATAAAATGCAGTATGCAGGCTATGTGCCAAGCCTAGTGGGAGCCCTGCGGGTTACAGTAATGAATAAACACCCGGTGAGTCTTATTGATCAACACTGCAGACTTTTTGGGGTATTGGGAAAATAACAATATTTGCTTGAAATTAGAACACAATGACCTATGTGCATTGTGAGGCATCATGATACATCGAAACAGCAGAGAAGAAAAAAAAAAGACAAGAATTGCCTTCAGAAAAGGCAGAAGTGTGGGAAATGAACCTACAGGGTTCAGCTAGCTTATCCTACTAAGACAAAGGCTGAGTGGTTACATTTAATCCCTATGAATATATCAAGGATAAAGAAAAGAACAAAATAAAAAATGGATTTGGAGCGAATGAGTATAAATGGGCCATGAAATAGAAGCTGATTTGTAAACATCAGAGCAGCAAGAGTCTGGAACAGCTTTTTTGTGCCAGTAGGAAATGTCTTTTATTAATGATCAGCTGAGAAGACCACACGTGGTCACATCTGGTCTGAAACTTCAGGCCGTGTAGAACTGCTGAGTTGAATTTCACTAGATTAACTGAAAGCCTGGAGTGGAGATCTTCGGTTGATTTTTGTTCAGTGTTTTTATGTTGGTTTTTTTTTTTTTTTTTTTTGGCTTGCGCTGAGGTGTTTGGAATAGGTTTGCTAAGATCATTTCTCAGTATTTCTGAAGGTATTTGACTGTACATGAGGTTGTTCAGGGCGGTGAGAAGGTTACAGTGGAAAGACATCTCTCCATCCTATTATTGGTTTTGTATGATGGTGTGATGGAGTATCTCTGAGACAAAGACACTGAGGGCTTTTTTGTTGTTTTTTTGCTGAAGATGTGATTTACGAAAGGGTCTGTAACCAAAACTGGGCTTTGATACACCACTAGAATGTGCCCAAAGTTCCCCCCACCAAACAAAAATCATCTCCTTAAGCTCTCATAAAGGTCAATTAAGGTATTTTGTGATTCTCTAACTCCAGTTCTCTCATTTTCTCTCTAAAAATGTCTGCTTCCAAAGTCCAAATATACCCGAGCACTTGCAGTAGCAACAATTGGTCCTTATGTGCATGGATGGTAATGTTTCCAGGAAACACACCTTTGAACGGCTTAGCTCCTCATGAACAGAACTTAAAGCACCCTGAGGAGCCAACAGTGTGCGCTTTGAGCCAGCAGTGTGCGCTTGCAGCCCAGAAGGCCAACTGTGTTCTGGGCTGCATTAAAGAAGGGGTGGCCAGCAGGGAGAGGGAGGTGCTTGTCCCCCTCTACTCGGCTCTTGTGAGGCCCCATCTGCAGCACTGCGTCCAGGCCTGGGGCCCCCAGTACAGGAAGGTCGTGGAGCTCTTAGAGCAGATCCAGAGGAGGGCACTGAGATGATCAGAGGGCTGGAGCACCTCTCCTGTGAGGAAAGGTTGAGGAATTCTATGATTCTACGGCAGGTGAGAAAACCTGACCAGACAGCTGTAAACATCGATCAGAAAGTGACTGGTGCAATTCTAATGATGGATGAAGGACCACATTCTTGAGGTGCCAAGCAATCCCTCACTCACTCAAGATCCCTTCCACTGTCACCAGTGTGTGCCAGATGCCCACATGCATCAAGGTCTGCACTTCTGTCAGTATTGCACAGCCCTGTTAAGGTGTTCAACAAATGCTGTTTTCCAGTAGCATGGCCATAATTGCTAGAATCTTTGGGTCTTTATATTTTTGATAGTAGGAGATGATAAGAAGGAGTCATACCAAGTAAATAGATACACATTTTGCATCTATCCCTAAGATTTCACTCTAGTAAGAGAATGGGTCTAAACTAGGTTCAGACTTCCCTCTGTATTCAGCCCCAGTGAGGCTGCACCTTGAGTACTGTACTCAGTTTTGAGCCCTTCTCTCAAGAAAGACATTGAGGACCTGGAGTTTGACCAAAGAAGAGCAAAAAAGCAGTGAAGGGTCTGGAGCACAGGTCTTATCAGGAGTGACTGAGGGAACTGGGATTGTTCAGTCTGGAGGAGGCTCACAAGGGAGACGTTATAGCTCTCTACAACTTCATGAAGGGAGGTTGTGGCGAGGTGGGGGTTGGCCTCTTCTCCTGTGTAATCAGTGATTGGACTAGAGAGAATGGCCTCAAGTTGCACCCGGGGAGATTCAGGTTGGACATTAGGAAAAATTTCCTCTCCAAAAGAAGAGAAGGTTACTCACTGGAATGGGCTGCCCAGGGAGGTGGTTGAGTCACTGTCACTGGAGATGGTCAAGAAATGTTCAGATGTTGTACTGAGGGACACAGTTTAGTGGGTCAGTATTGGTGGTAGGCGGACAGTTGGATGATTGTAGAGGTCTTTTCCAGCCTTAGTGGTTCTATGATTCTATGATTCTGACTTGTCAGCCGTTAGTTCTGCACTCTTAGAGATACCTGCAGAAACCCAATGAGTATTGTTTTGATAAAAACTGAAAGAGTGTTTGCAGACTTGTGGAAAAAGATGGTACAATTTAGTCATTTTCTGTGAGATAATAATGTTGTAATTGAAAACTGTACTCTGATATAATTACCCTACATCTTTATAAGGCTGCCTCAGGAGCACAATGAAAGAACAGTTTTACCACATCATGTGAGGAAAAGTACTCCAAGTACCATCTCATGCACATTCTTGAGAGAGAGCCGTCATAAAATCAAAACATTGTCCTAATTTGATCTGCTAACCTCTTATGGCAGGATGTGAATGAAGATTTAGGTACAGAAATCAGAGGCAGACTTAAAGTGGGACATGCCAGGTGCCCTGCTACACTTTGGGGTAGGGATATGTTGTTTTCTGCCAGACAACCTGTAGAATTCAACTCTTTGAAAAGGTTGATAACGGCAGGACAAGGGGAAATGGCTTTATGTTGAGGGAGGGAAGATTGAGGTTGGATGTCAAGGGAAAGCTCTTTACTAGGAGAGTGGTGAGGTGCTGGCACAGGCTGCCCAGAGAGGTTGTGGATGCCCCGTCCCTGGAGGTGTTCAAGGCCAGGTTGGATGGGCCCTGGGCAGCCTGGTCTGGTATTAAATGTGGAGGTTGGTGGCCCTGTATGTGGCAGGGGTCCATCACCTCGTGATCCTTGAGGTTCCTTCCAATCCTGGCCATTCTGTGATTCTCTGAATAGGCTGTAATTCCTCGGTGTCTAAAACAGCACTGGCTGCCTGTGTGTAGGCGGCTGGATGGCTTCCTCTGTGCCAGAGCTAAACTTGTTATCCTGAGGAGTTATTCAGCTGAACCCAAAAAGGTTGAGAGAGAAGAAGAAACCACTCCTTGTTTCTCCCTGCATTTGTTCTGTGCTCTGGGTTGGGCAGTACTTTTAAGAGAGAGCCTGTTCTGCTTTTGCAAAGAAACCAGTCCAAAAGTTGCTGTGCAGAGCAGGCCATCCCCAGACTGAGGCCCAGGTCTGGAGAACATGGCATGACCATCAGTGGTCTCCCTCAGTGTTAAATCTAAAAGATCTCATTTCTGCAGAGAGGTTTTTGGCATCACCTTGGAGTGTGAACTGCCATCTCTGAGCACACTACAGCAGCACTTTAGCTTTGGCACTTCAACAGTAGCCAGTGCTTATAACCAGTGCTTATAAGCACCTATAACCTCTTTTTCCTCTGGCTGGCTTGGGGAAGATGTCCACTGTATAATCTGAAAGCTCTCTCATCCTCATGTTGCTTTATTCTTATAAAGCCAGACATAATGAAAACCTGTAAGTCTTCCTCCAGCATCAGAAAAGCAGGAGCTAGTTTGGGCAGGGCTATAGTGCATGCAATAGGATGGTGAATATGTGCATAGTTTATCTAGGCTAGAGAGGACCTAGTCTAAAACATCTCTAATATCACAGTCCACTACAATATCCACGGCAAAATTAGCTAAGTAGAAACTTCATTTTAAGGGACGTTTTATTTGCAGTTTTTAATGGGCTGAGAGTGCCTTGCCGGGTCTTACAGGGATGACTACAACCAAACTGTCATGACCTGTCATTGCTAACTGCTAACTGCAACCCTAGGGAGAAGAAATGCAGCAGGTCCTATTTACTGGCAGTTCTGCCAACCCTCCAGTGCCACAGAAAGCACAGGAAGAGCAGAGCTGGTATCAGGAACTCCTTCAATGAGGGAGGAACATGTGGTGCTTCAGAAGCTGCTCAGAAACTCAGTATGTTCCTGATAATCGACTTTTGATACATTTGCTCATTTAATTTTTCCATTCTTCTAAGCATGTGGTGCAGCACCACTAAGCACCCCTAGATGAGACAGCCCAGCTCAGAGTATGTGCCAGTTATTGCTGGGATTATTCTCATACAACGTGGGATAAACTGACGGGTTAGGAGCTCCAGAATGGAGCAGAAGATGGCTGCCTTTCTACTTTCCCCTGCTGTGAGAACCCAAATAACAATCATAGAAACATAGAATCCCTGGAGGCACTCAAGACCAGGCCTGGCACTGGGCAGCCTGGTCTGGTGGTTGGCGACTCTGCCCATAGCAGGGGGGTTGAAACGAGGTGATCTTGTGGTCCTTTTCAACCCAGGCCACTCTATGATTCTATGATTCTATGGTTCTATGATTCTATGATTCTATGATTATTTGTGTATGTGCAAAGGATCAGGAGAAGATACACACAGGGCTTTGGGTTATTGTCCCCTGCTGGCCAGCAACTGCCAGAGCATTCCCGCAGGTGCAGAGCCTGTTACCCTCTCTAGCCGCAGTGCATCACATGCTGAATGTCAAGCAACAGTTATGTGATGTGAGCCTGGCCCCAGTGCATTCTGCCGAGAAAAGCAGCTGTCGGGCACAAATTACTGCTTTTTTTGCCTTGCTCTTCTGATGTGTTGTTTTTTTGAAGCAGGAGCTAAGCTCACATGCTTTACATTTTTATAGGTGGAGCTGCAGGGGCTGACCTAGAGGCAAATCTACATGTGACCCTCTGCACATCTAGGAGAATGGAGGTGAGGGGTGAAGCAACAGGGAAAAGTTCTCACCTCATTCAAACCAGGCACTGATCTTTCTCTGGTAAGGTAGCATTAGTAACTCATTGTCCTTGAATGTGGCATTTTTCATCTAAAAAGCCTCAGTAAACCCTTACAATTGCTGCTGAAGAATTGGATGACTGCTGCAGCTGTCAGGCATACTTGGGCTGTCATTCAGGCCCATCACTCAGCTTCAGTCCTTTGTGATCTGCTGTAGAATGAGGTTGGTTGCCTTGTTTAATTCTGCTCAAGACTAATTATGCACCGTGTCTTTGCTTAAAAAGCCATGAATATTTATTGCTCACTGAATACCTGGCCCATAAAAAAGCCAGCTGATTCAGGCATGGAAAGAATGCTTTGCAACCTTTGTTTTTATTATTCTTTTATTGACATGTAAGCCAGAGATGAAGATGACCTATTAGATCATTCTGTGCAGCTTCCTGCAAATTCAGGAGCCTTACAGCTTTATGTTAGGTGCTAGAGAGAGAAAGAACCTTTCGGTATGCAAAAAGCAGTTGTCACTTAATATATTTTAATGTCAAAAAGCCAAGAATTTATCTCAGTTATTCAAATCCACATGTCAAATTAACATCCATTTAAACTAAAATTAGCTGTTTTCTCTTACAAAGAACTTGAAGCACATGAAATGCTCTTATGAGAGCTCCTATTCCCTTCTTCCTTCACAGGAGAGCAAAACAGCATTCCTCTGGTAAGGGTGCTGTCAGCATAACACAGTGGTTGAGATACTTCAGACCTTCCACACTGTGGCACAGAAGAGACCAGAGTTAACCCAGATGAAAGGATGTCCCAGTACAGTTTTAGACTGCTGGTATCTCCCCAAAAAGTACTTCCTCCATGTAGCATTTCAGTGTCACTTAGTTGGGGGCACTGATGAGCCTGTTACTACCTTCTCTATGCAACTCTCCCTAGACTAACCTGGCCCATCTCCTTCTGCCTCTTCTCTGAATGGACAGCAGACTTTGGGTGAAAGTCGATACAGCGTTAGACCATAATCAAACTTCTTATGAGTGCTGTTCAAATGAAGAGGTGTTACAGGAAAAAATTAAAAATGATGTATAATTAGCTTAAGTTCAGACGAGTAAAACTCAAACACAGGGAAAACACAGTGAATCCAAATGCACCTTATGGATTGGCAGTGCAATTCCTGCTCTCCCTTTGGTGCTGTGGGAAGGTTTGGCGTGGGTGATGCAGGATGTAGGCAATGCACTTCTTGCTCTCCAGCTTTGGAAATGCTTTGTAAATTGGAGGAAAATATGGAGCTACTATGGAAAATAGAATAGAAGGGCCCCACTTTCTCCACATTGTGGCCTTTAGTCACAAGCCAACGGTGAGCTGATAAATCTAAACCTCATATTTCTGATTGATATTGAAGAGATAAACACAGTTTGGATCTTGGGTCTTTAGCTTTCACTCTGTTAAAAATGACACAAAACCACCAAGAAAACAACCAGCTTTCCTTGGTTGCAAACTATTCTCTTAGCTGAGTTGTTTTTTTTTTTTTTGTCTCTGCCCTGTTCATATCATATAATCATTAGGGTTGGAAAAGACCTCTAAAGATCACGTAGTCTAACCATCCATCTACCACCAATATTGCTCACGAAAGTATACCCCCAAGTACTACAACTACCCTTTCCTTAAACACCTCTGGGTACTCCACCACCTCCCCAGGCAGCCTATTCCAGTGCCTCACCACTCCTGAGATGAAATTCTTCCTAATATACAACCTGAACGTCCCCTGGAGCAACATGAGGCCATTCTCTCTCATCCTGTCACTGTTATTTGAGAACAGAGGCTGACCTCCATCTCACTACAGCCTCCTTTCCAGTTGCTTTAAAGAGAGATAAGGTTTCTCCTGAACCTCCTTTTTTCCAGACTAAAGAACCCTGGTTCCCTCAGCTGTTCCCTGTAATACTTGCATTTCAGATTCTTCACAGCTTCATTGCCCAAATCTGGACACACTTCAGATCCTCAGTGTCTTTCTTATAGTGAGAGTCCCCAAAGTGAGCACAGTACTCAAGATGTGGCCTTATCAGAGCAGAGTACAGGCAGATGATCACCTCCTTGCCCCTGATGGCTGCAGTGTTTCTGATACGAGCCAGGATTCCGTTGGCCTTCTTGGCCACCTGGGCACACAGCTGGCTCATGTTCAGCCAAGTATCCACCAACACCCCTAGTTCCATTTCTTCTACACAGTCTTCCAGCCACTTTGCCCCAAGCCTGTAGCATTGCCTGGGGTTGTTATGGCCAAAGTGCAGAACCCAGCACGTGTTCTTGTTGAACTTCATCCCATTGGCCTCAGCCCAGTGATACAGCCTGTTCAGATCCCTCTGTAGGGCCTTCCTACCCCCAGGCAAATAGACACTCCCTGCCAACTTGATGTCATCTGCAAACTTACAGAGGGTGCACCTCATCCAGGTCATCAATAAAGATACTAAACAGAACGGGACCAATATCCACCCCTGGGGAACACCTTGCTGAACTGCCTGTGAAATGTTGTTTCAGCTGCTGCCAGCAGGAGCCATGCACACAGCGATGGACCACAGCACAGCGGTGATGCTGGGGGAGTGGGTGACCTCAGCGCAGGACCATGACAGCCTCTTGTGACCTCACATTCATTAGCACCTCGTTCCTCAGCAGGCCCCAAAACAGCTTGCCAAAAATTGAGGATAGCATTTCCTTGGTCCATGTGAACACATAGCTCTCCACCCTCCAAATCTGAGTTACAGCATCACAATTTTCCTATCCCACAGTGCACCATTCCGACCATTTTTGCCTGGGAGATTTTCCAGGAAAATTACTATTCTTCATGTGAATACTGCATTTCTAGGGCTCTTCTCACATAAACTGAGAACACCGAAATAGAAGTTGGGTTGAAAAGCTGTTATTTAGCTGCTTATCCTGCTAGTAGATTTCCATTTCATGTATGCTTTTTTTTCCTCCTGTTTCCTTAAAAGATGGACCTGCAGACTTGTACCGACTGCCTTACTGTAGGCTAAGCAAGTGAGACCAACAGTCAAGCCTTGCTGGGATGACAGCAAGCACCTCTTTGTGAGCACGCTATGTCTATGCTGACTCATGAAGAAGCTCCTTTCCTTACAGGCTCCATAGCAGTTTCAAGCCGTAGCCCAAACACACAGTCACCCCACAGAGAAAGCTGTACACCTCCTGGCTGATTCCTACCTGTCATTTACAAGCTTCATTTTTCAAGTGATCTGCACCAGACTTGCCTCAAGCAAGACACAGAGCATTTTCTCCTCAGACACACTCAGGTTTGCATCCGTACAACATATAGCTATGTTTGCTTTAAAAAGGCAGACCAAAGAGCAGCCTGAGGGAAAGTGATTAATGGTGTAAAATAATTAAGGGATGAAGAAACATTGCATGACCTGACATAGCTCAGCTGAGGAGTGACAACTCCCTAGGAGTTGATGCAGTCAGGGATGGGTGGAGGCAGACCCAATTAACAGGCTGGATGCAGCTGAAGCACCCCTCCCCATCCAGACACGTGTGGGCCTGGTAGGAGGAGGATGGGGAGAAGGAATTGAAGCATTGAGAGAGATTAAAGCTGAAAGAGGATTCTGTGGCAAATCCGGGAAATTATAATCCTTTCCAGATCTCCACTTCTGTGACAGTAGCCTGCAAAAGGGGCAGATGGTATCATTCAAAGAGCACGATGACAACAGGGCATCCCAATCCGTATCACTGATCTACACCACGCATCTTACAGCTCCATTACTTCTCCTTTTGCCCATACTGCTAGCCCACAGTTATCAAATGGGAATTTACAGTGTATCATAGGCAAATACATTCCATTTCCTTAGGTTGATGTTTGGACAGTTAATTGCAACATATCTTCTTCTAGGAACCGATTCTAGAGATTGCTTTTTGATGAGATGAGATCAAATTTTCCACACTGCTCTAGAGAGCACCGTGGGATTTGTGTGCTTCTTCAGCTGTGTGGGCTCAAGGCTGGAGGGAGCAGCTCCTGGTGCTTGGTCTCTTGTCCCTGCACCTATCTGTGCCCATAGAACACATGAGGAACATTCTACCCGTCTCCTGGGTCCTATTGCCAGCAGCGGGGCCAAGCTCTCTGCAAATTCACTTCGCACAGCCCAGCTGCAGAGGCAGGCCGGGTCACTGCTGCCCTCACAGGCCCAGCAGGCAGCAGGAGTACCCAGTATCGCCCTCCTGCACTCTCTGCTGTGCTTTATCTCTTGTCTCATGGTTATCATACCACGTATAACCTAACGCTTGGAGAAATACAGTAAAAATTAAACCAGGCAGGAGAACTGGTTGGAAAAAGAGGCCGTGGTCAAGAACATCCCAACAGATAGCAGCTCTGGACACTCATAATGTGCCTGTTTTCTGCCAAACAGCAAACAACAGTGACAAATGCGTGCAATGTTAGTTGCTAAAATAATTTCTGTTTTACATTCTGTTTCTGGACTCCTCAGTCTGTGAGGAAGTTGTCAGTTCACAACCTCAAGTGCAGCGACAACTGGTGCAGTGCATAATGCCATTGGTGCATATTTTTAGTCAGCTGTACGTGTCTGCTGTCATTTTGAAGTGTCTTGATAAGTCTTCATGGTTATTACGTTTTTTTTTTCCAGAAGGGTCAAAATCTCATAGACTGATAGAACCACAGAATGGCTTGGGTTGGAAGGGCCTCAAAGATTACCAAGTTCCAACATCCCTGTCACAGGCAGGACTGCCAGCTGCTGGACCAAGTATGAGACCAGGCTAGGGCCCCATTCAACCTGGCCTTGAACACCTTCAGGGACAGAGCATCCACACCTCACCACTCCATCTGTGAAGAACATCACCCTGATATCTAATCTAGATCTTTCCTCCTTTAGTTTAAAACCATTCTCCCTTGTCCTATCACTATCTACCTGTGTCAGAAGTTGTTTTCCCTTGTGTTTATAAATTACCTTTTAATACTGAAAAGCCAATAATTATTACAGGAAGGTTTCAGGTCCCTGAAAGGTCTGCTCACAGCATGGTCCCATCCCTTTGGGTCAGGGAAGCTTTATTGATATGATGGAAACGTGCTCTGTGACTTTTGGAAAGGGCTTGGACTATTCTCAACAATAATATGTTGTCCCTGTTGAATCAGGTCCAGGACATGTTGCTATTTCTTCTCATTTGAGAGTCATAGCAGACATTAGCATGCATCTTTAATCCCTTTGCTGTGATTTAGCAATGCAGAAGGCAGAGTCAGGTAATTACTCTTGCTGAAACAGGTCTGTGTCAGCTTAAAGTGTTTGCACATCAGGCACCAGTGATGTTTTTGGATTTATGTCTCTTTTTCAGCAGTGGATCCCTAGAAGAGGAGGGGAGGGTGGTAAGCAGTGAGGACTGGGAGTGGCCGGGACAAGGAAAGGAGCTGAGATGGGACTGGGGCATAAGGGTGTGAGATACACCAGATAGAGGGAGAGAAGATCACAGGTGGGCAGGGCCCCAAGGCAGGCCCTTCTGGCTGTGCCATTTGGAGATGACACTCCTTCCAAAGACCAGGCGAGCTGATCATTCAAAAAGGGCATAGCTGCATAAACACTGCCTAAAGTGTGCGCTTACCATAAAAATGCTTCTCCTTCAAAAGCAAGAGGGAAAATAGCTTCACAGCAGAAGAGGGTCAATTTAGACTAGATATTAGGAAGAAATTCTTCACTGTGAGGGTGGTGAGACACTGGAACAGGTTGCCTAGAGAGGTTATGGGTGCCCCTTCCCTGGAAGCATTCAAGGCCAGGCTGGATGGGGCTTTGAGCAACCTGGTCTAGAGGGAGGTGTCCCTGCCTACAGCAGGGGGATGGAACTAGACGATCGTAAAGGTCCCTTCCACCCTAACCAGTATATGATTCTACAGTTCACATCAGTGTGTTCTGAAGTTCTGCAGTGCTTACCATGGCAGTGACAAACTCCCTTAGCAACAAAGTGACTTGAAGAAAGTCTGGTTGACGTTGATGTTCGTGACATCTTCCAACTCTCAGATTCTAGAGGCAGGGAGAAACATTGTGTTCCCAGACGGTGACAAGAGTGGCTTTGGTAAATGTGTGATCCCATCATGGTGCCATGTGATCATCAGCACAGGGCCAGTGATGGTGGACATTGGATGTGGATGCAAGGACTGAAGGTCCATGAGTGCTTTCGTGGCTGAAACATGTTTCCCAGGTGCCCAAAGCCATGGGAAACACTGGTTTCCAGCTCTTCCTGCAGTCAACCCAAGTGTTTTCAGTAGGAAACACATCATCAAGACTCTGGTAATTGCTTTTGTGGTAAATTCAGTTGGGGCTGAGTACCACTAATAAGGATAAGCTGTTCAGGAATTAATTATCTTCAAAAGGAGTTGGGATTTGGCCAAACACTAATGAAATCAGAGGGAAGCGGGAGCTGGACCACGCACGAAGCAACAAAAGGGCTTCACCAGCACTTTGAGAGCAGTATCTCTTTTTTTTTTTCAATAAAACCAGGTGGGTATATCTTTCCACGGCCTTTTGCAGTCACTTTTCACACGGGAGCTCACCATTCCTTCTCCAAATGCTGTCACCAGAGCCCTGCACTAGTACTGTAAAAGAGAAACTTCTAAAACGAAGGACCGACACTGCGATGATCAGCAGTCTGAAAGTTTGACATGACAATGTAGAGATCATTGACTCTATTTTTTTCCAAGAGGCTTTCAGTCCTACTGACAATGAACAACCACAGGGCATGGCTCCTCCAGCACATGGGGATGAACTACCTGGCAGACCACGTTCCTGAGTTTTGCAGTGCAGAAATATGCCCACCACATCTTTATGATCACCATGACTTCATGCATCCTCTGTTTGACATGAATAGCATTTTTCCATTCACAGGCAAACAGAGAACACAGTGGTCTTGCCAATGTCTCCCCCATATTTCAAGAAGGCTCGACATTCTCTTCCAAATCATCACTATTAGAAACACCTTCTTAAAAAATACAATTTGTGTGGAATTTCTGGGTTTCAGAGCAGAGAAGAGGGCAAGGCAGGCAAGCTTGCTGAGGGCAAATAGATGAGAACTGCAAAGATCAGAAAAGGAAAATGTAATCACTCCTGATAAAGTAGGCTGACAGTCACTACTAGGTCACTGAGAAACAAGGAGCTGTCTTTGCTCCCCTTGACTCCTCACTGCTATTAGCCAGAATGAAATCATTACAGTTACTCAAACTAGGCAGTTTAAGGTTCATTCCTATGCTCCTGCTCTGCTTCCCCACTTATCTCTGCATCTGGGATTTACAGGTCTGACATTTGTGGAAAAACGCCTTGTGATAGGTTTGGGCATGATAAGAATGTATGAAATTTACTGCACATGACTTCTGAAGTTTACCTGCAGGTTACTCTCCATCAGTAAAGCAAGAGAGGAGATGTGAGACGCTGGTGACTTAGGCGCATTCCTCCTGACCAAGTGCTCAAGCTGTGTGCCTCCTTTTGCACTGCCAGACACAAACATCCCCAGCTAAGCCTGCAGGGGAGGATGGCAGAGAAGTGGCCAATTTCACTCACCTGTTTGCATCGTCTTGGCAGGCCAATGCCTGAAGCTTGGAGTCAGCCATATTAAGTAAATGGGATGATAATTTTCTAAGACAACAGGAGAGCCTTAGCAGAGGAGAAACCATGGTCACTGAAGCACTGAATTCTGTAAATGGGAACACTGGGATCAATAAAAACCAAGAAAAGACAAAAAATAGACTAATGTTCTCTTGAAACAAAATGTGATAGCAGCTGAGGCAGCCCTTGGGGCACATGTGCTTGCACCCAGTTACTGCTTTAGTGCTCTCTTGGGGTGCAAGCTGTGGTGCCACAAGTTGGAACATCTCTGGGATCACAGTGTGCTCCGTGCCCCAGTGTGATCTGAGCCATGAACCAGATGATAAGAAGAACACAGCAGTCACTGTGGTGTGCCATTTCTGTCTCTGCTTTGCTGGTTCTCAGGTGTTAAAAGCGCTTTTTCCCCGCCTGAAGCTGGTGCATGCATTGCCAAGGCACTGTGGCCATTCACAGTGCCAAACATTCATAAGAGATTGAATGAGTTCAGCATTAATAACAGGGGCTGTCCTTCTTCTCATTACGCCGACTGCCATTTCTAAAAGGCATGTTTTAATTAATAAGAAAGCTGAAGAAAAGCAGAGGAAGCACTGCCATTAGTGCAGACGGGTAAGCACAGTGTGTCACGCACACACTAGGGTAGAACTTTTAATCTGTTCCTTCCATAACTCTTCAGGTTTCTTATTGCTTGGTTTTCCCGTGTGTCTCTGTTCTGACTTACTCATGCAAGAACGATGCTGAAAACAATGGAAGAGCTGGTGAAGACAGAGAGAGGGAAGAAATTGGAGAAACGATCATGCTTGCCTGGATCAGAGATCACTTTCTTGTCTGCTGGTGAGCTGTGGGCACCTTTCCCCTATCCCTCACAGCTGATGGTTCCCTTCCAGCACAAATGCTGCTGCAGTGGACCCTCTCAATGCCTCCTTGGCCCGCGTGGCTGGGTTAACTTCACAGCTAAAATCTGCCTCCATTCCAGCAGGAAGAAAGCAGCACGATGCCCAGCAGCCTTCCCTGCTTCTGCTCTGCGCCTGGGATGCCAATAGCTCATGGAGCTCCACTTTCTGTAAGCAGAACAATCAGACAACAGCTTCTGAGTAAGTCCTTTGTGGCACAAACATATTGGCAGCTCTATAGGTTGCTTCTTTTAATCCTCCTGCCATACAGAGAGGATAAAATTCCCGACACAAATGGCAACTCTGCAGCAAGTATCTGCCATAATTACAGTAATTATATTGTCTTCACACTCTCTTATGAATCAGTGACAGTATGTATTTAATGAGCCGTTTCCTCTTCAGCAGGTTGCTCCCAGCCTCTCCGATTTTCAGCTGCAATGCAGAGGTGTCTGAAAATAACATTAACCCTCACAGGGAACAGCAGCACCGCTGTGACAAGTGCTGCACGCAGCCGCAGGTGCCACACGTTCATCCCCTTGCTGCATGAAGGTCTGCTGCCGGGTCCTGTAAGAAAGCCAAAGGTTTTGCTACCTTTTCACAGCAACCAGATAATTTTGCAGCCTGTGGGCTTGCAGGGGGTCCAGAAAAACAGCTGTTGCCCACGCAGGGATAGTGCTGGAAGCATGCTGTGGTTGGCACCATGCACATGTGGCAGTGCCAATGATCCCACCCAGGGATGACACAGACTGCTGGCATATCCCATGCACCCCTGGTACCTGGGGATTCTAAATCCCACCTGAAGGTATGGGTTGGTGCTGAGCACACAGCTCAGGTGCATGATGCTCAGCTTTCCTGCTTATCTTGTGAGATCTCAGCTTGTCAAAGGAAAACAGAAAAGAAAGCTAACGCTAATCTCAGCAGACAACAAGCGAGGAGCTCAGGAATCACTTAGCTGTCAGATACTACAAACAAGGCAGCAATTCAGAGCTCCAAATAAATCAACACTGGCCTGAAATCTTCTGTTCCCCAGCTTGATAATGTCAAGTCAAACCCAAATTTTAAGCACACTCTATCCTTTGGCTTAAACTGCCCCTTTTTCACTTTTCCCCCCTTGGTGCTAATGAGCATTGACTGTGTTAGATTTTCAGATGCTTTGCAAATAAAGGGGATTCTGAGGCTGGAGCTGAGCCTGCAGTGACATCTCGTGGTCCATCAGCCCTTGCAGCCACCTGGCTCCTGGCTGCAGCACTCACTAGCAGTAACCAGTAATGAACAGCTAAAAAACATCACACATGTCCCAGGGGAGCTGAATGCCCAAATGGTGAAAGCAACAAACATATCCTCATGGGAAATCCCTTTCCCTTCCTCTGTAGCACCTGGGGAATCATTAGAAATCACCCTTTTATGCATAAAAAGCTGACAAAAATCAGAGTGTTGTTCAGAGAGACTGTGGATGGATCTGCAAAGTCTCAGTGATTTTAACACGAAACAAGGGAAGAATCCATCTCTCTCCTCCTATGTTTGTACCTATCCAGGACGACTCACATGCAAGCAGGACAGCAAGAATCAGAACAGAGTCATAGAATGGCTTGGGTCAGAAGGGACCTCAAAGATTGTCCAGTTTCAACTCCCCGTCATGAGCAGTGCCACCCAGGACCCCATCCAACCTGGCCTTGAGTGCCTCAAGGGATGGGGCACCCACAGCTTCTCTGGGAAGCAAAGCTCTGGGCAGGATGCTCTGCTCTTCACCACTTCTTCATTTGTTGCGGCTCTCGAATCATTTCCCATTGAAAACCAGCACAAGTCACTGCTGGTATCTTAGCAGATGAAACATGACATTTCAGTGTTAGCCGATTTATCATCCTCCAACCCATCGGATTATTTCACCAGTGACTCATTTGTGTTCTTCACACACAAGTCCGTTCAGAGAAAACACAATCCCTGTAAGGTTGTTTAGACAAAAACCGGTTTTAATCAGCCTGCAGAGAAAGCAAGTTGTTTGTTTGCTTGAAAAATGGGAAGGGAGGAGGAAATTAAACAAATCATAGAATCATAGAACGGCTTGGTTTGGAAAGACCCTCAAAGATCATCTAGTTCCAACCCCTTGCCATTGGCAGGTTTGTCAACCACTACATCAGGCACTAAGATCAGGCTGCCCAGGGCCCCATCCAGCCTGGCCTTGAACCCCTCCAGGGACGGGCATCCACAGCTTCTCTGGGCAAATTTTGCCAAGGCCTCACTGCGCTCTCTGTGACATCTAGTCTAAATCTTTCCTCCTTTAGTTTAAAACCATTCCCCCTTGTAAAAAGTTGATTTTCCTCCTTTTTATAATCTTCTTTTAAATGTTAGAAAGCTGCAATGAAGTCTTCCCACAGCTTTTTCTTCTCCAGACTGAATGAACTCAGCTCCTTCAGACTGTCATCATAGGGGAGATACTCCAGCCCTCTGATCATCAAATGCAATCATTTGTTTTCCGTGACCATAGGGCACCAAAAATTTTCTGGCAAAACTACAGCATGAGAAAGAAAATGGTTGGAAAACGTTGCATAAACAATGCTCCAGATCTATTGCTCTAAAAATCACATGGAGACCAAACTTACCACAGAATTATATGGAAGGGACTTCTAGAGATCATCAAGTCAACCCCTGCTAAAGTAGGTTCCCTACAGCAGGTTGCACAGGTAGGTGTCCAGATGGGTCTTGAGTATCTCCAGAGAAGGATACTCCATGACCTCTCTGGGCAGCCTGAACTGGGCAGTTCCAGTGTCCGTCACTCTGACAGTTAAGAAGTTCTTCCTTGTGTTAGAGTGGAACTTCCTGCGTCCTAGTTTCTGCCCATTCCCTTTCGTTCTACTGCTGCTCACCACCTAAAAGAGTGCACCTCATCTACTTGACTTCCTTCACTTTAAATGTTTCTAAGCAGTGATGAGATCCTCTCTCAGCCTTCTCTTCTCCAGGCTAAACAGTCCAGGTCTCTCAGCCTTTCTCATACAGGACTGGATAAGATATATTAGATCTTATAAGACCCATTAGATAGATCTTATCCACTGGACAGATGCTATCCATGAGATGTCTTCTTTGTTCACTAATACATATATATATAATATGTATGTGTGTGAATATGGATACTACACTTTTCCCAGGACAAATAAACTAATACTCAGACAGTGGTAGAGACTTATAGAAAACAACGTCACCTCTCCAGTATGGCTGGGGCATTTCTGTATGTATCATCCAATGTATCAATTTTTAGCCTCCGATCTGTAGCACCCCAGTCATACTGAGGGAACTTGAGACATTTGCACACTTAAGAACAAAATGGATTTGATGGTTGGACTAAATCTTAGAGGCTTTTTCCAACCTTAACAATTACCTTTAAGAAGAGCTCTTCCTTTCAGCGCCCTTCCTGAAACCGTGATCCTGTTTCTGGCTCCAGGTCCCACAGAACATTGGTTTCAAGCCAGCACCCTGCTGTATCAGGGCTCTGTAGGCCGGTTTCCCTGTCAGAGAGAAGGAAGGCTCATGATTATGTCATGCAGAAATGTGAATACGGTGCTCCACCTCATGCATCCCTCTGGTGAGTCAGCTCAGGTTTAACAAGAGCACATCATCACGAGTGTCAGGACTTACATTTGTTTCTCTTGAGTGTATGTACCCAGTCTAACTTCTTTATGTTCTTTCATCCATGTTTCACAGGAGCTTACATTTTGAGACACTGTGCAAATACAGTTACTAAATACGAACATATTTTCCAGTTAATTTCAATGTATTAAGTAAACTCAAAGCTAATCTTTCTTCCAGCCTTTTGGCCCCTCTTGAGAGCAGCACAGTGTGCTCAGCCTAGAGTCCTCTGCTCAATTAACATGCCAGCCCACGTCACTGTCATAGAAATAAGAGACAACAGGGCTGGAGAGAATGTTGAGACAGGACTCACCTCTGCCTGAAGTATTTCCAAAAGGTACGTGCCCAATTGCCACTCAGCTCAAGAGCCTGCCTTGATAATCTCTTCCTGCTAGTTCCTCCTCAGTGACTGATCTAAATCTTCCTCAAATCTGTAAGCTTCTTAATTTTTCTTCTATCCACCATGGACATAAGACACTGAAAAGATGAAAGGACTCAATTGTTCTCTTCGTGTTTGAAGACTTGTAGGATGCTGTTGAGAAACCTACTGAAACTATCTATCTCCTTACATTTCTCATTCTCAGGTACTTGCATCCAGATGTTTTCTTGATTTCACTTCAACCTCATTGCTGCTTTCTGAACTGCTTACATTTCCTAACAAGCATAGCACAAAACCAGACCTGCTACTTCAGCTGATGCCTCACCAGAGCTGAACAGCTGTTTTACATCATATAGATGACAATGTTTACACAACACCATGTATCTGTTCCATTGTGCAGCACCAGTGTTGTTAGAACAGGTCACTAAGAAAACACAAACCACCTACCTGACATCTTTCTGCTCAGCTAACTTCTAATTTCTTTGTCCAATATCTCAAGATGGCTTGGAATCCTAATTCCATCCTTCAACAAGCTTTCAATCTCACCTGCCTCAATGCACAGTACAACACTGTTCTTTTTCCCTGCTTTGTGAACCAGATCACAAAGCTGGTAAGGGGTCTGGAGCACGGGCTTTATGAGGAGCAGCTGAAGGAGCTGGGATTGTTCAGTCTGGAGGAGGCTTAGGGGAGACCTCATTGCTCTCTATAACTACCTGAAGGGAGGTTGTGGTGAGCTGGGGTTTGGCCTCTTCTCTCATGTATCTGGTGATAGGACGAGAGGGAATGGCTTCAAGCTGTGCCAGGGGAGATTCAGGCCAGACGTTAAGAAATACTGCTTTTCTGAAAGACTGGTCAGGCATGGAATGGGCTGCCCAGGGAGGTGGTGGAGTCACCGACCCTGGAGGTGTTCAAGGAACGTTTGGATGTTGTGTTGAGGGATATGATTTAGTGAGAGCTGCTGGTGATGGGTAGATGGTTGGACTGGATGATCTTGTAGGTCTTTTCCAACCTTGGTGATTCTGCGATTCTGTGATTTTCTTATCCCACATAAACTGTAATTTGGAATATGCACACTATGATCTTAGACATAAGCTATTTTTTGTACCTGTTGTGTTGATGAGCAGAAGACTAATCTCACCAGTTGACTGGTCCAAGCTTTCAAAAAGTGGAGATCAAGTCAACAATAGAATCAAGTAAGTCTTAGTTCTGCTGAAATCTATCAGAAACGCTCTTGCAAATTCCAACAACACAAGGATGTGATCCACCAGGACAGATTAATAGACTGAATTTCTTGGTTTTATTTTTGTCAGAGCCAAGCACGCTAAGTCAAGATCAGGGACTTGTAGAGCATGCCATACAAACTGCACTGCTTGTTGGCAAAGGCATTTTGCACATACATCCTACAGTCCATCAATTACTGTTTATATGTGGTTGTTTGGTAGGTTGTATTTTTTGAAGGGTACGGAAAAAAAAAAAAGCCAAGACACAAGTTTTGTTTGTTTAAAAAAACACCCTTTTTTTTTTTTTATTATTTTTTTTTTTTTACTGTAAGCACTGGTAAGAAAACACAGAATAGTGAAACAGTAGACTTCCCCTAAAGGCCACGTAAAGGCATTTATGGGATGTCTGAGAAGTGTGAGTGCTGTGGAAGTCATCTCTGCGTATAAGGAGATTTTACAGTTTTAAAACATGAGTATTTTAGACAATGCTGTTGATGTTTTCTCGTGACAGCTCAAATGTAATATTAAGAGGAAGAGAGAACAGGAAGATCTGCCTGGTGCTTCAGGGTCTTGTAAAAACAAACAACAAAAAAAATTAGGAGGAGTGGGACTTGAATCCTTGTTTGAAACCACTCTGTATTTAAGTCAGTGAACGTTACCTCGTATTGCTTGGTGCAGTAATTCCCGTTCTTTCATTTCTCAAATCAAAATATAAAACTCTGGGCTGTTTACGTCAGAGTCCCACAGTTCAGCAGTGCAGCACCACAGGGCCAGGTCCAGTGCACTTCAGCAGTTGGTTCCTATTGTCCCGACTCTAAATGGTGTTAAGGGTTGAATTCAACACTCAGAGTGATAAAGCTACTGCCAGCTTTGGTAAAGACATTGAAGTGAAAGATGAGTTGCTCAGCACCTTAATTTCTTATTAAACTAGAGCAAAAAAGGAAGTTGAAACCAATTGATAACACAGAAATCCATTTACCTTAAAATTCAAGCTATTATAGATCTTCATACTCTTCTGTCATCAGGAATAGTTACTTCCCACATTATTTTAAGGCCACTTTTCAACCTTTTTAACCTCATGGCTGCACTTCAAGCAACTAGGAAGCTGGTTGTAAGCTGATTTATGTAATGAACTCACTTCATCCAGCCATGCTGGAGTCACACCAACTGTAGACACAGTTCTGCTTCCAGTCACTCCGTGGTAACTGCCAGCCTTGTTCACACTGACAGAAATTCTTCACTTGGTCAGAGGAAAGAAACTGCCAACTGCCAACTATCCAGGACTTTGAGGGATCATGCAAGATATCCACAGGAAAATTATGTACTAACTCAGATCACTAATTGCTCTGCCTTTGTAGGTTTCCTTAAGATGGAAAATTGCTAGTGACTTAAAGGAATTTATCCCAAACAGGGATAATCTGTAAACATAGTAATAAACCATAGAAGATGCCTTGGTTGGAGAAAGGAAAGAAAAAAGAGCTCCTACGGAGCAAATGAGAAAGTCTAAGAGAGCAGTGGGAATCACAGAACAAGTTCAGCTGTGAAAAATGTGCATCAAAAGAGCTTGATAGTTGAAAGAAAGTGAAAGTCTTTGAAAGAGACTTTTCAGAGAGATACAGTCGGTGAAACACTGAAGTTTTTTTGGTCCAAGAAGATGCACATGAATCCTAAGCATAAAGTGCTCCCACAATGACATGACTAGTTAGGATTCTGTGCATTCCAACCACAGAGCTCCTTACGCAGTGGATATTTTCTCATGGGCGTAGATCTTTAAGGCTATGAACATCTTCTTTGCTTCATGTGCTCTTGAAAAAATAAACTTAGAAAGAGTGTGAAGTATGAAATTTGGTGCCCAGCAGACAGTCCAAAAGACAGAAACTCTATTAGACTCTGAAAATTACTATTGTACATTATTTCACTAATTGCTACGTGCAAATGAGCACAATAGAGTCACAGATTCTTTCAGTGACTAGGAATAACTGGTGACCTGAAAAAATCCACAATCTATACAACACAAAACTGAACAGTAATTGTTTTTGAGCCAAAGGAATAATTACACTTAAAACCTTGAGGCTCTTGATGACATGACTCAGTCCCTGTTGTCACCGGTGAGGTGGAACATTCCCTGCTGTACTGAGAACACAACACTTCAGATGTACTGTTCTTCATCTCCTCCATTCATCAGCAGTGACCATTTGTCCCCTTCCTCCTCAAAAAACCCATTATGTCTCGGCAGCTTGTCTGAAGTCAAGGAAGAAAGAGACACTTGGCTAATTTGATCCCACGGAGCCGATCTGGATGAATCCCTCCTCCTGTCATCCATTCCAATATGAACACTGATTTGGGAAGGGGTAAGCGGCTTCATGCAGCCTTGAGCTTGAGCTTCATAACTTTCTGTGTCTGGCTTCTTATAGCTGAGAAAGAGAAAAGATAGTCTGTATCAAGAAGTCAGTGCAAGGAAGCATGGTCAGAATCGTGATGCAATAATAGATTTCCTACATTAGTTCATTAGTACTATGTACCACAAAAGACCCTCAGCTACAGTAGAAATATCTGAAGGTTTGGAATGTTTCTAGAGAATGCAAGAAGTCTGATCTTTTAAAACATGTTTGTTCGCAATGGTATTAAAAATAGGCCCACTGCAGCTGCACCCAAAAACGTACTATGAAAAGCTCAAGTGTTACTGAACTAGATCTCCAACACAGCTGTCCATGTGGCATCCAGTCACTATTTTAGCTGCTAGCTAAAGAATGCTCAACAGTCTTACCCCAAGTATGTTAATGACAGTGATGTCCATCTCTTTTGCAGATAAGAATTAGACACCACCATGCTAAAGGACCTCAGGTATTTTTAGGTATATAAAACCCAAACTAATGTCTCACTTGAATCCCAGCAGCAGAGCTGCCTATGGTTGCTCATTTACTCAGTGTAAGATAACTTGCCATTTCAGCTGCAGGGAAGACAGCACGACAGAGACAGAAGAAGCTGCCATGGCAGCTGATCCCATCCAAGGCTGAAGCACAAGACCAGCAGGCATGAACACACCTAGCGAAAGAACACACAGACATCAGCCAGGGCAGTCTGTTCCAGTATGGATGTTTTTGTCCCTGCATACTATAGAACAGATCAACAGGACTTTTTGAGGCCTCTATAATCACAAATAGATCAACATGTATTTTCTTACTTATTGTTAAACATGTTAAATATGTCCCTTCAGTTGCATGGAATGGACTTTGCACAGATTCAATTACAAGACTGCAGTCACAGGGCAAGACTGTGTGACCCTCCCAGGTATTCTGCACGTGCAAAGCAAAGCAAAAGCAACAGAAGTATAATCATAATATTAATAATAATAATACAAGCAAATGAGGGAGAAGTTACTAAAAAAAATAAAAAGAATAGGGGGCTGTTTGAAGTTAGTTTTAAGTAGGAATTTAGAGCATGAGAAGACGTCTGATAGAAGCAGAGAAACCAAATAGTGTGAGACAAAATATGAAATTTGGGGTGAATAAAAGAGGGAGCACCTAGAAGTTGGATGATCTCTCTTATTAGAGATACATTTGAATATACTAAAATGAACCCCAAAATACTGTAGAGTAAAGCAAAATAAAATCATGATTTCATTTTAAGATAAGTATTTGCTCCCAAGACCTTAAAATTTGGGGAACAAAGATTTCTTCTACCAGTATAAACATTTATATACATATATTTTTTATTCTTCTTCTGCCGAGTTTTAAATGCTCCAGGAAGCTCTCTTCAATTGCTTGAGCAGGAAATCCTGACAGAGGCACCACAGAGCTCAACCATGCTGCTGTCTCCCACAAGCTGAGCTCTGACAACCACCTACCTGCTGCTATTGGTATTCCAAGCAGATTATAAATTAAGGCAAGAATCAGATTTATTCGTATTCTCCGCACTGTTCTCTTCGATAAGTGAATACTGGCAACTACATCCAGCAAGTCATTCTGTAAGACAGAAGAGCACTGAAAGTATTCTGCATGCAGTCTATCGAATACTGAACTGAAAAGAGCTACAGAAAGTGGTAGAAGGCAGTCAAAACTGCAGCGCTCACTCGGATAAGAACAACATCTGCTGCTTCAATGGCAACATCGGTGCCCGTTCCAATTGCAATTCCAATGTCGGCCCTGGCTAGCGCAGGGGAATCATTGACTCCGTCACCAACCATCGCAACCTTTCTCCTCCCATTTTGGAGTTCTTGGACCTTTGCAACTTTGTGAGAAGGAAGAACCTCAGCGAAGACTTTTTTGATCCCAACCTACGCACGAAGAAAGAAACACAGGGTTATTGGTGATATGCTGAAAGGAAAAGCCATCTGCTGCTCTGGAAGAAGGGCAAACAAAGGAAGATCACTCAAATAAATTGCAAGCAACACGGAAAGCTGAAGAGCAAATTGCCTTTGGCATAAGGGCGAATGGTTTTTATTTATTTTATTATTTTTTTTAATAGGACAAGGGGGAATGGTTTTAAACTGAGACAGGGGAGGTTTAGGTTAGATATTAGGAGGAAGTTTTTCACACAGAGGGTGGTGACGCACTGGAACAGGTTGCCCAAGGAGGCTGTGGATGCCCCATCCCTGGAGGCATTCAAGGCCAGGCTGGATGTGGCTCTGGGCAGCCTGGTCTGCTGGTTGGTGACCCTGCACACAGCAGGGGGTTGAAACTGGATGAGCATTGTGGTCCTTTTCAACCCAGGCCATTCTATGATGAGAAAGTGACTGATTACAGACTCCCCCATCATCACTGCAGAGGCTGGAACACCATGCACTGCCCTTGTCATCATGCCTTACAAGGCTTCTGGAGCTCTGTTGCCCTGGCAAATAAAGGTTTGATGGCTAAAATAGACAGTTTTCAAATAAACATGCTGCTTGATGGATATGCACCAATAAAAGTTTCAAAGAAATGTGCACAGGAGTAGTAAATGATTAGGCACTTATGCTAGGGAAAACAGAAATGCCAACATAAATGTGTAAGTCCCAGGGAAACTATGGAGAGAATGCAGAGGGCTGAATAAATTCCTTCACCCTACTTCTCAACTTTGAGTTGCTACCAAATGTCTTTAGTGCTACAACTGAAAAATAGGGGTGGGTATACTAAAAAGCACTGGGATAAACACCATTGGTCTGTCTGCCTCACCAGATAGAGCACAGGAGGTAGAAGCTCTCTTTTTACTTCACACAAAGTAGAATTTTAAACTTTTTAGACTGATTTACCATTTTGCAACTGACAAAAAAAAAAATCAATGATGAAAATCTAGGTTAGCAACGAATAATGTTGTTTGAAAAGTTCACCTGAGGGAATGGAACTACAAAACCAAAGTTCATATATGAAAAAGTTCCTATCTTAACAAAGAAAGGTAGGCTGGAAAGGGACTTAAAAAAAAAAAACAGTAGGTGAAAGAGTGGATTAAAATAGAGGAATTAAATCACATTGAGAAACAAAACAGGCCTCACAACATAGGAGAAGACATGATGAGTTTGCTCTTTGTATGAAGAGCTGAGTTTGCTCTTTGTATACATGAAGAAAGCAACACAGAGGCACACAGTAGATTAAGAGTAGACCAGTGCAAAGTGCAAGTGGGAAATGGACATGGAGAGGGTATAAATGTTACAAGGTAGAGTCAGTATTTGGCTTTGCTTTTGGAAGGTTGCTTATAGTTTGTGTTCAAGGAAATGTCATGCACTCTACTTCTTTTAGATTGCTATGCTTCTTAACAATAAGAATCATTTTTATTACTATGTTATCTTTAAATTTAATGGCAAATCCCCACTTCCTGTACTAGGAACCAGACTAGACATTAAAGGCACATCCCTTCTTCATTAAGGAAACACAAGTACCATTCAGCAAATGGAACTAGAAGGCTTCAGCTCAGCAATGGAGTAATTGCTGCATGAAACTCAACACACCTCAAGAGGTACTGAATGTTTGTCTTCAGTGGGATCTTAATGCAGTCACCAGCCTTTACTATGCCATAGGACTTAGAATCATAGAATCACCAAAGTTGGAAAACACCTAGAAGATCATTCAGTTCAACCGTCCACCAATCACCAGTAGTTCTCACTAAAAAGTTCACCTGAGTTCAGTCTGGTTCAAGAAAAGTTAGTCTTTTTTTAACATACACATGGAAACCCTGAGTGCCTAGTCCTAATTCACTGAAATAAGCAGAATTTCAGAAAGCCATCACACATTTTGTAAAATGCAAGAAGGTACCTGAGTAGCAATGGCTTTTGCAGTTTTCCTGTTGTCACCCGTTATCAGCACCACATCTATTCCCATGTTTTTCAGTGTGTGCACAGCAAGGGCTGCCTCCTGCTTGACAGTGTCTGCGATTGCAATCATTCCACACAAGACACCTTCACAAAGAAACGTGCTCTGTTAAAAAGAGCTGTGGGCAGCAAAGTGGTAGCAAGAGAACAGGACTCCTTCTGTCACAGTATGGGAAAGTAACTCTTTCTGGGTAATACTGGCTTTCACAAGCCTGAACCACTGACTTAAATTCTCTTATCTATGGTCCCTTTCTTACACACACTCACACACACGCTTTTCTAATTTACCTCTTTCAGATCTAAGAACAAAACTCCTCTGATACTTAGGAACCAGGCAGAAGGGAAGCATGATAGCTTTTAAACATGCCTGACTGATAGTCATTTTTGCCCATACAAAAAAAAAAAAAAACTATGGGCTACAGGAAGTTTTTGTAATTGTCAGATGTTGAAACCATTCCTCCAGCATTTAGAATATTTGCTTTTATATCCTCTAAATCTTTCAGGGTTGGATTAATTACTTTTGGACAGGAAAGCTGTACCCAACACTTACTATCTGGAAGGTGTATCCATACTAATTACAACAATATAAAGTTATTGCATGTTATATTTAAAAAGCAATGATTTAAGAAGGTTTTCATCATCTGTTACTCTGGTCACCATTATCAGTAATGCTAGGAACACTGAGTATACATCAGAGCCCTGATTTCCATGTTAAGAGCACTTGATTTTTCTGGACATTAATGGAGCCCTGGTTGAGACATGCAGATGCCTCTGAAAATTTCTCTGTGGGCACAAGAAATTATTTTTTCACTAATTAAATCAGAGGCCCCATATCAAGATCACAGACCAATGGAAACTTATCACCGTTACAGCAGTTTCTCTTATTAACGCTTTGCGTAGGTTCCCTTTCTGTGTAGTACAGAATAGAAACCCTCTGGCAAAACTCATTTAGTCTAATCTACTGTCTCTTTTATACTTGAATGATCTAATGACTTGTCACATTTATTAAGGAAATATTTTGATATCAGAGATGCAGCAGGTCAGCCTCTAATCCTTAAGCAATGCAAAGACAGGGCAGGACACATTTGTGCAGTTGTACACGCTGCACATCACACTTTTTGGAAGCATGAGGTTTGGAAAATAACATTTAAATTAAAAACTACTCAGCAAGGTCTTATAAACTCTATTCTGAGAATACCTTTTAAGAACACCTGATACTTTGGCATTTTTACAAACAGTTCTGTATTAAATAATATGTAATTTCTTGATACTAATCCACCGATTATTTTAGTTTGTTTTTATCCTTACAATGGTACAATCAACTGATGTTTATTAAGTCACAGTAGTTACCATCTATAGCCACTAATATGGCTGTCTGTCCTTTAGTTTCATGGTCTGTCATGGCATCATTGACATCGTTTGCAATATGCAAGCCATTCCGTCGCATCCACTCACGATTTCCAATCAATACTGAGTATGTGTGGGAAGATGATGAACCTTTGTTTGTGGACAAAAGAATAAGAGGAGACTTAAAAATAGTAGACACGTCAGAGATGTTTGAAATGACAGTTTCAGGCTGCATTAGCTATACAAATATATTCACAGAGGTTTTCTTATTTCTTGTGTGTGTCTTTGATTAGCAAAGGTCACATCCAAAACACTTCATATTGAGGCTCATTTGAAGAGCTACTGCCATGACCAAACACGTATGTGCAGCTGCTAACTGATGACAGCCTCATAAAACTTTTCTCCTTCAAGACTCACTGTTTATACACAGAGTTGCGTCATAAACTTATTGGAAGTATTTGCACAGATTTGCCTTTGTGAGTTTGCATTGTTTTTCACAAAAAGTGCAGCGTGCTGCATTGTTCACACAAATAATTACTTCTTTCAAATACAAAGTCTCTTCTAAGAAAAGTAGTTTTGTTCTAGCAAACAATGAAACAGCACACAGACACTTCATTATGAATTCAACGCAACTTCAAGAAGCCCTCTGAGGCAGGTGAGAAAATATTACATTAACGCTGCTCACAAATGGCGCAGTTCTGATGATTAAAGTTCTTATTTTAATTCTTCTAAAAGCTTCCTCAAAAAGGTCAAGAGATACAATCTGCTGAAAAGAACTGAGGAGCTTCTTAAGGAGGACTTTAAATGCGTATTCATTCCCCCATATGACACAAAAGAGCAAGTGCCTTCACTGAGCACAAAACAAAAATAAATGCACTGGCTGAATCAAAAGCATCAGGCACTGAAACTCGGTTTGCAGATATAACCTGCTTCACTGCTGAATAATTTTTTTTAATTAAGTACCTTGAGAGATATTTGAATAGAAGACAAAAGGTCCAAAGTAATACGGAACTAAAACGTAGGACAAAAAAATGGAGCAATAAGATAGCATATGTTGAATGTAACTTCTCTATGGAGGAAGATAATGTTAATTGGCAAACTGTGCTCTCTGCTGGGCCACTCTTCTGTCCAAAAGGGACCTTGCTGGGTATTGCTCGTGTATTGTACCGACTTTTGGAGTATCAATCACTGTATCATCTAATCCTTAATTAGGTTTCTGAATTCCAAAGCAATTGAAGGTAGGGAAAAGGAGATTTTCAATTTCTATAAAGACATCTTTTTGTCCCTCGTGTTCTTTCCCTCTCTCTCTCTCATAAGACTTCATTTCTGCTATTCCTAGTCTGGTAGAATTGCTTTACTGTGCTCAGCACTGTGGATTCATGAGCCCTTGGACTACAACTAGCAGTGACTTTGGGGGCAGACATACCATTCGATTCAGAGAGTGTGATCAGTGCGTCATCTCCCAGAAGAGCACTGCTGTCCCCACTCTTGTTAGCGTCCAACTTATCAACACCCTCATCAGCCACACCCACGACAGCCTCAACACCACCTACTTTGCAGCTGATGCCACAACCTGGGACTGCCTGGAAGTTGGTGCAGTATCCCAGGCTCTGAGTGCCAAGCTCCTGCAGAGATAACCAGAATTCATCATCAGTTTGTGCTGACAATACGCGGTACAAATGTGAGATCACTGCCATCAAAAAGAGATTGTGTTCCTCCTCTTTACAATGACTGATAGACTGGAAAGCAGCATGGAGCATCAGTAGCGGAGAAATAAAAATAAAGATGTCGTAGATGTGCTGGGGATGATACTTCTGAAGCGAACAGCAATAGAGGTCACATCTCAGTCTCAGCCCTAGCACAAGCAAACCAAAAAGGGTGACGTTTCCTGGTGGTTCAGAGATGAAGGAGGTACAGTGGTGGCTTACAACTTCAGCCAAGACTGGGAAATAAGAAGTAATACTACAAAAATCAGCCATAGAACTCTGGAAAGATGCAGCTTTTAATTAGCCACACAGACAAGTGACTGCGTGAGCCCAGTTTATTTATTTATATATATTTTTTTATATATTTATAATATTATTTATTTATTTATATTATTTATATATTATTATATATATTTATATTTTTATATATATATAAAATATTATTATATATAAATATATATAACTACAGTCATACAAATTGCAAAAATAATGGGAAAAAAGCCCACATTCTTTGATAAACAATTTATTGTGAGTTATTTCTAGATATCAGAACTATATGTACCTTTCAGAGAACTCTATAGACAGTAATAACTGACACATACAATAACTACAGAAATTTCAGGGGAACTAAGACAAATTTGAAAAACAGGAAATGTGAAATATAAGAGGGGCCACTGAATCATTACCCACACTTACTTTTTCCTTCTAAATTTACATGTTAACTTCTAAATTTCATCACTGAAAGAGCTATCATTAATAAGTTTGAGATTCATCATCTAATGGCAAGTAGCTCAGTGACCTGCCTTAGTAGAAAGAAGTTATTTAAACCAGGCTTCTTATGTTGTTTCTAATTATGCTTTCATTCTTCCTGAAACATTTAATGAACACAAACAATATATAAAGGTTCTCCAAGGATTTGCAGGATTTGTGCAGGCATGAGTAATCAACTTGTGAAATTCACAAATATCACAGTTTAATATTCATATTTGCTCCACAGCTTTTTGACTAACCTATTCAGATAAGCAACTGACTAATAGCAGTGACTACCACAATCAGGTAACGTGTGAAATGTCACCATACACTTCTGCTTCACAATGCTTTTTTAAGCTTACATGTTCCTCCTGCATATATTCTACAATCCTTCCTTTGTCATTGTCTGGCAAAACTTAGTAATATCTTGCTTGAGGACTCCGTAGCGTGGCCACAAAAGCAAAGTTTAGATTATGCCTCCCAGGTATTGTGCAGGTTAAGATAACATCTACCAGCTTCTCAGCCAGCTACTTTTCAGACAGGCCTCTCCTTCTGGAATCTGCTGATTTCACACAGCATATATATATATATATATCTGAAGTGAAACAATAAGTCTAAGTACCTCTTTGCAGTATTTAGTGACCGCCACTCCTAAAGGATGCTCACTGCTGGCTTCTGCAGTGCCAACCACTGCCAGTACCTTCTTCAGAGAGAGCACAGCTGTGTCTCCCAGCAGAAGAACCCTCATGACTTTAGGAACTCCACAAGTAATGGTCCCCGTTTTATCAAACATCACAGTCTTGATCTGCAAGAAATAAACCAGAGTTACTGCCTAAGCTATATGACCGTAGGGATCTTGCATGCTTTGAGCACATAAACACAGGCAAGACATCAATAAATAGCTGACAGTAACCAAAACAAGCTGAATAAACCTACAAAACCCAGGAAATCCTGAACCATAGACCGTCTGTGCAGTAGATCTCCTTATGCTTTCTTATTCATTCCTTGTACAGCTGAAGCTGCAGTATCATGCTGTACCCATACAAGGATCTCAATATCACAACACTTGCTTTGTGTGAGTGAGCACACATTTGAATGAATGAGAATTACTGTCAGTCTGGTTAATTTATTCTCATTATCCTTTTCACCTCTCTTTAGTCTGCTTATATCCAACTCAGTCTTTCACAGCATGGTGTAAACTCATCTTCTTTTTACTGACTGTGGGCATGCCAAGTCCTTCTTTCTCCATTTCCTCTTACCGTCTGTTTGAAGGGCTTTTTCAGCCACCCATCTATCTTCCCCTCCCTTGACTAAAACAACTTCCAACCACACCGTTTTTCTCCTACATTTTAAGCCACTGACCATGACCAACATATATTTCACATCAGCCCTCAAAGAAGAAAAATGTTGGCTTTCTGGAAAGAAGCTAAGAGAGCACAAATGCCGGAGACCGCACAAGGTCATGCAGAACATCAGCAGCAAAGGCAACAGACTGCTGAAACTGCTGCCTCTCAACACTTTGCCACCTACTTTGGATTGTGGAGAAAGAAGGTCAAAGTCATCTTGCTTGCCACCACAGTTGCCAACGGGGAAAAAAAATCTGCAGCCTTTCTTTTTATCAGAGAGATTTCCTGAGACACTATATTTGATGTGGCGACAGCTGGGAAAGCTACAAAGGTACAGAATGAACAATTAACCTTGTGTGCCATTTCCAGAGGTTTTCCGCCTTTGATGAGAATACCATTCTGCGCAGCAACTCCTGTGCCCACCATCACAGCTGTTGGGGTAGCCAAGCCTAAAGAACAGGGGCATGCAATGCTCAGCACAGTGATCGAGGTTTGAAACGCAAACCTCAGTATTAGTTCAGCTTTTGAAAGGTGCTTGTTCTGATTCTGTAAGAAGAAGGAGGAGAGGAGGCAAAAAAAGAAAAAAAAAGATTTGCTGATAGAAGATAACATACGCACGATCAATCATAGCCATCTCAAAAAACACATTTACCAGGCAACCTCAACTATAGGAATGTAATTTATAATTGCTACTGTAATAGTACAGAAAGATGAACGTTATGAATTGTTTATGGCAGTGTCCTGTGGCTTTCTTGCTACTCAAGCACATATGCTTCAGGAATTCCTGTTGGCCACCTATTTAAGAAATATAGCCTACCTAAACTTCAAATAAAACATAATAAATAATAAATACACTACAAGACATTGCATTTTGGCTGAGGCAATCCCTAGCATTTTTATAGACTGGGGGAAGATTTCCTTGAGAGCAGCCCTGCAGAGAAGGACTTGGGGTCCTGGTGGACGAGAAGCTGGACATGGGCCAGCAGTGTGTGCTTGCAGCCCAGAAGGCCAACTGTGTTCTGGGCTGCATTAACAAAGGGGTGGCCAGCAGGGAGAGGGAGGTGCTTGTCCCCCTCTACTCGGCTCTTGTGAGGCCCCATCTGCAGCACTGCGTCCAGGCCTGGGGCCCCCAGTACAGGAAGGTCGTGGAGCTCTTAGAGCAGATCCAGAGGAGGGCACTGAGATGATCAGAGGGCTGGAGCACCTCTCCTGAGGAAGGGCTGAGGGAACTGGGCTTGTTTAGCTCGGAGAGGAGAAGGTTCCAGAGAGACCTCATTGTGGCCTTCCAGTACTTGAAGGGAGCATATAAACAGGAGGGGGAATGGACGTTTACATACGTGGACAGTGATAGGACAAGGGGGGAATGATTTTAAACTGAGACAGGGGAGGTTTAGGTTAGATATTAGGAGGAAGTTTTTCACACAGAGGGTGGTGATGCCCTGGAACAGGTTGCCCAAGGAGGTTGTGGATGCCCCATCCCTGGAGGCATTCAAGGCCAGGCTGGATGTGGCTCTGGGCAGCCTGGTCTAATGGTTGGCAACCCTGCCAACGGCAGTGGGGTTGAGACTAGATGAGCATTGTGGTCCTTTTCAACCCAGGCCATTCTATGATAAAATGCATTTAAACACAGCCTAACAGCATGGGGAGGCTGCAGTAACTGCCTTATGTTCAGGGCAGATCAGAGACACCAACTAAAGGGCAGTGTTCTGAGGGCGAATTCTGCCTTCAGAGTACAAACACTGTCCCAGTCATCATGGCAAGAGGATTTTTAGGAGACTGAACATGCAGAGTCCCCACTCCACAGAGACCTGAACTCAGTAACTTCAGGAAAGCAGCAAGTAAGCATTCCTGAATCTCCTCTTATTTCATGAACTAAAACAGATTTTGTACAACATCTGAGTGCGCTCATCATTCATGGGGGATACATCAGAATTATCCTCACACTGGTGGGTGTCACAGAATGGCTCTGCTCTCAGATGATGTAAATTGCCAGCACTGGTTTCCTCATCTAATGAGAAATCTATTTCCAGGTGCACAGATACCCACAGTTGCTGAGCACAGCAAACACACATCCTAAAGATAAGAGAAACTCATTTTTCTTCTGGAGACAAACCCACTATCTGCCAAGGAACAGGGAGTTAAAAAAATTCCAAGCATGATAGGAATGGTTCAGCTCCTTGCAGTGCAGCTACAAGTCATGCTTAATCCAGAAGGAATGCTTATCATTTCAGTTCATAAGAACCCTATGCAGCAAGGAGAGCTAATGCACAAGTATATTTACACCCACAAATATATTTTAATTAGTGTAATCATTCCCTTTGTGTAGAAAATACTACATTGTAACCTGGTAAACACCTTTGTACAACGTCAAGCCCTACAAACAGAAGGTATTTTAATTTCAGTGGGAGACAGCTTAACAAGGAAATCCAACCCTTAATCAAATTACTTACAGGAAAATATTTCTGAATAATATCAAAATTTATAAAACCAATTGTGATCCATACTATCAAAGTCACTGTAGAAATTATGATGATAAATGGAACAAAATATCCACTAAACTTATCGGCCAGTTGCTGGATTGGTGCCTATAAAAAAGAAAAACAGACGTTTGCATGTTTATGATCAAAACACTGAATATGCAGAATTAATGAAACTAACAGTCCATTATTTTCTGAAGTCTGGAAAAACACAGATCACGGGTTACATAAATGTATCAAAATACAGAATCTTTTCTCATTTAATCAAAATTGATGAATAAGGTTTCCTTTTCTCTTACTTTTACCTTTGACATTTGAGCTTCTTCCACCAATTTCACAATCTGTGCCAGGGTGGTATCATTACCAACATGAGTTGCATTAACAAGAACTGAGCCATGTGCATTTATAGAGCCAGCAATCACTGTGCTCCCAGGCTTTTTAGTGACAGGCATAGCTTCCCCTGGAAAGAAACACCAAAAATAAATGCATCAGACCAGTGCAAATACCTCTAATGATAATGAACACAGTACACTGCACACTCACTGTACGCCAGCAAAATCAGCACAATAAACAATAATGGCATAAAATTACACATTGTATATCTCAGTCCTCTGAAGGCATGTATAAGTGATGCCATGCTTCTGTAAACCTTTTTCTAGGTTTATTTTTGAAGCAAATGTCTTAGCAGAAATATTTCAGAGGGCCAGAGCACCTCTCTTATAAAGAAAGGTTGAAGACACTGGGCTTGTTTAGCCTGGAGAAGAAAGAGCTCTGGGGAGACCTCATTGTGGCCTTCCAGTACTTGAAGGGAGCATATAAACAAGAAGGAGAATGACTGTTTACATGGGTCTGATAGTGATAGGACAAGGGGGAAGGGTTTTAAATTGACACAGGGGAGGTTTAGGTTAGATATTAGCTGGAGGTTTTTCCCACACAGAGGTGGTGATGCACTGGAACAGGTTGCCCAAGGAGGTTGTGGATGCCCCATCCCTGGAGGCATTCAAGGCCAGGCTGGATGTGGCTCTGGGCAGCCTGGTCTGCTGGTTGGCAACCCTGCCAATGGCAGTGGGGTTGAGACTAGATGATCATTGTGGTCCTTTTCAATCCAGGCCATTCTATGAGTCTGTGATTTCTGGCTCTTCCTTTTCAGCCTGCCAGAGATGTAGGGCTCTTCTCCCACCTCCAGAAACACAATCCCTAGCCTACAAACATCAGTGCTCCATCTTTCTATCAGACACAGTACAGATGCTACACCCTGATGTTTGAATGTACCCTAGTATGAATGAACAGTCTCTAATCCCAGATTTTGATAAAATAGGCCATAGTTTCTCATGTCTTCACTGAAACTTTGAGGTGTACAGGAAGGGAGATCATCTTTCTGATTGGCTATGAAATACATCACATAAGAAACTGTGAAAGCGACAGAGCCACTGTAAGAGGAAGAGAGACAATTCTGGGGCACCCAAGATAGAGGTTTGTCAAAAACCAGGAAAGATTTAGAATAAATTTTCTCTGCATCTTAGTAGGAAAAAGTCTGTGATTTGGCAAAGCTTGAAAATCATGTGACCCAGGGACCGTGAACAAGACAGCACAGCTCCTAAAGTTACAGAATTTGGAATCGTTATGCAACATGGAGATGGCTCAGCCACCACTGGTTTCTGTGATTCTGTTTAGAATGCAGGACAGAAACTAGATCTTATGCTTTATGCTTCTCTGCTTTCATTTCCTCATATAGAAGAAAAAAAGTTCAGCATCATAATACCAGCAGGTAAAGTCAGCATCAGCCATCTAACGCATTCCTTCATTGCTGAAGGAATTTGGGCAAGGCTTTATTTGAGTAACTACACAATAATCAGTCTAATCTTCTAAAAACACAATCAAGTTTATCAATCCTCTAACAAATACAGACTGCTGCTTGGAAAAACACTACGCTGCTTGGTGTGGTATTTACCATGAACTGTAGAGGCTGGAGGTGAGTGGAAACCATAAACTGCTCCAGAACAAAAGATCCCAAGCATTTGCATTATGGAAATTCCTATTTGCCACTTTGCTCTGGATATCTGAGCTGCAACTCGTCCTGGCCTTTTGTCAGATTAATATCAAAGGAAAAAGAAGTGTCCTTGGTCCTAACTCTCCGGTGTGCCATCCCTCAAAAAGGTCAGCAAGAGATCCATACTGAAGGGAACCTCTAGGAATTTCCTCTACCTGGTAACTTTGTACAGCCACAGGAGTTTGAGAAGCCTGTCTCCATTTCCACTAATCTCAGTTTTCCAAAATCAAGAAAGTTTACTCTGGGGCAAAGTCCACATTCTCACACTGTTGCTTTAAGAATCTCTACAAATCCACTATTTTCTGCTCTTAAGGTTAGTGACAGTGACTGGTTCTCCTAAAATTAAGGGTGTCTCTTTTCCCCAAAGTAAATACATAACTAAAATCAAGCAAGCCGATCACAATGTGAAGTTTTTAGATCCTTCAACTTATAATTAGGATTTATTTGATTTTGTAATTCTTATTTATATTTAGGAAACGAAACGGAAATCTCAGAAACTGAAGAAGTTCTATGACTCTTAACGAGCACCAAGTCACGAGACTTTCTTTCACTCTCCTTGCTCCCTTGGCCATCTTTGTTGGAAGCCTTGATGTCTATGTGTATGACTTCAACATCTTAGCAATATTTCCTTTAGAAGTCACTACTGAAAATGCATCTTCTCTAGAAATACATTCCATCAGAAACTCCCACCGTATCTCTGGAATAACGACCACAGTGCTCAGCCTTTGCACATCCCATCAGTGCATTAGTAAAAGAGACCAAATTGAGCTGAGATTCTTCAATTTTTTTTATATGTATGCAGATACAGGATTTGGATTGAAGCTCACAAAGGCCAGGAAAAGAGCTCATTAAGATGGGAGGTTATTTAGACAACATCTTGTGCTTTGTTCTGTTCTCTTTTCATGTGAGAAAAAGTTATAGAAGGTTTCGCACATTTGCACAAGTTTAAGAGAAGTTACCAGTAATGAGAGACTCATCTGCCATAGAATTGCCTTCAATGACTTTCCCATCCACTGGGAACTTTCCACCTGGAACAACCTTTACAATATCACCCCTTTGAACCAGTTCAACAGGTACCTGCTCCTCTCTGCAAACGATAAAAATAAGGACAGCTCATTTAATGTCACAGGTTTCAAAGCCATAGCAACGGTTTCACAGTAACTGCTTCAAGCCCAGTCTGCGCACCCGAGTAGGCTGAATATTTTGCTTCATGAAATGTAATAAATACCTGATAATAGTGTGGTCAGGTCCAAGAGTCACCACAGTGGCTTCCGTGGCTTGAAGAGATATAAGTTTAGCAAGAGCTTCTGAGGTCTTACTCTGAGAAACGGAAGGAGATGTTTGAGACACACAGAACACATAAATGCTGATGTCTGCTTAAGGTGAACAATGAACTCTAAATGACCATTACTGTAGGCTACTTCACACACCTGAAACATCTGACTCAAACTCACATGAACAGTTTTATTCCATTCTCATTATAAACACACAATATTTCACATGAAAATGAGTTACCTTTGCTATATGTTCAAGCCATCTCCCAAGGGCAATGAATACAAACAGCATTGGAGGAGTGTCAAAGAAAGTGACAGGGCTTTCCTCTGCCTTTTCAACTATGGCCACTAACAGGATCACACATGAATACACATAAGCAATCGTTGTGGCCAGAACGATGAGCACATCCATATTGGCTGCCTTGTGCTTCAGTGACTTGTAAGCTTGTATGTAAAAATACCATCCACCAAGGAACTGTTGGTGTAAGAGCAGACAGGCACATGTTAAGATCAGAGCAGTGAAAGCAAGGGGAATATAATACCACTAGTAGGTAACAGAAGGGATGGCTGTCCCATCTGAGTTTTACTTCAATACAACTTTAGTGGAGAGATCTACTGGAAATTGAATCCCATGTTATCCTCTCACTTGCTCTTACTTTCTCTAAACAGCCGTGCCAGCTAAATCCTGGCAGACCCTACCCTTTTCCTAGAAATGCAAAAGAAACAAAGCTAGGAAGTTAAAAGGATTTACCTACAGTTACCTGAACAGCTTACACCTGATCAGGTATTTATTTGTTTTAATATTCCCTTCCCCTCTTGGAAATGCTAATGGCACACCAGTGGCAGGAGTAAGTGCAGTGAGCAATTAAGAATTGAAAATTTGCAAAGAAGTGTCACTTCATTCTATGTAGGTGTCACAGACAAGAGAGCAGGTATAATCCACTAAACCTTCCCATAGGTCTCCTATCCTTATCAGATCAGATTACATAAATGGGAAATGAACAAAAAGCAAACCTCCAAGAAATACTCTGGACATACCTGAACAAAAGTGCACAGGACAAAGAAGAGAAGATTTAAAATAGATAATCCAGGAATGAGATTCTGCTCCAGCACCATAGCCCCATGGTGCTCACCGCCAGGTATTAGCATATAAATCATTAGGATTAAGACAGGAATGCCAAACACAAGGCTGCACAAAAAAGACTTCCTCCACCTGAAAAGTAGAAGCTGTAAATCCGCAGTCACAGCACAACCTGCAGTACCCAGGCCAAACACCGTGCTGACAATACAGAGCTAGGAGCATCAGTGCTATTCTGACACACGGCTTCAGGATATTTGGGAAAGAACCAAAACATCAGGACAGTTTTACTGTCTCCTAGGTATATAAATGTTTTGTCGTTTATCAGTTAAAAACCACAACTAATGAAAGCAGTAGAAGTATATGATCCAAATAGCAAATCATAAAATGAAATATGTTTTACACAAGAATAAGCTAAATTAACTGAGAAAAGTGAGGGTGTGTTACAAGAGATGATCTACATACATTTGTTAGTGAGTGAGGAAGTGAAGTACTTACTGCTGTATTTCCTTTTTATGATCCAAGTTATGTGTACTTGGAACTCTTCTAGACACACAAGCATGAAAGCCAATTTCCTTTTTATTAAAAGAGGAGGGAAGATGAGTTACTTTTGATTAGACTAACTATATTACTTAGAACATATTTAAATGACACTACTTTTAGAAGAAATGTCAGAAAAGGACACTGCTCCATATTTAATAAATGCCATCTTGTTTATTTTCAGATCCTCAGCAAGAGGGTATATCAGATAGTACTCAGTATGTGGACTGTAAAGTACTTGTGTTATCTATATACCAACACAGTTGTAACTCAGTAAGTGTTCTGGCTTCCTAGGCAAAGGCAGCTCCCATTGACAGCAGGTATTCTGTTGCTCTCCTCCTCATAGCAATTTTACACCCTTTAATCCCCACTGGTTTAAATATGATGGATAGAAAACACCACAAAGAAAGTTAAAAATGTATACAAGCTACCAGGCAGTAAACCTTGCTAACATCTCCTTAACATGGCAGTTGAACAGATGCATCTGAAGTTGATAATCAAAGTTACCAGAACCAGTTTAAACCTATAAAGCTAACTGCAGGGGAAAGATATATATATATATTTATTTATATATATTTATATATATATTTATATATATATATATATATAGCTTATATATATATATATAAATATATATATATATATAATAAATAATATAAAAATAAATATAATATATATATATATTACATATATATATATATTACATATATATATTTATGTATTTGCAAGAATATGTTTACATACTTGCAAGAATCCAGTTATGACTGACCCCTTCACGTCTTACTGCCTTGCAACCACTCCTCCCCCCCAAATTAATCTTAATAGTTGTATTATGAGATGATCCTGTGGCAAGATATACCTCAAAAAACTGCTCTACTAGTCTGAATGGTCTACTACTTATATGTTGATCACTGCTGTCACATCAGCTCTGCAGTGCTGAACAAAATACTCTGAAGGCACGAAAGGAAAACAGACTCAGCCATTCTCCTGACTACTTTCTGCGTGTGGTTCATCCAACAAATTCTCTACCCTTCTGCTGAAGCAGAGGAAAAAGTGTTATCGACACCTGGGCTACAATAATAGCAGAACTTATGACCTCTGCTGTTATGGGTAAGCCAGGATATTTTTCCTTCCATGACTCTTTTGATTGAAAAGGTTTCTCTCCGAGTAGACATGGGAAAAAAGGCCTGTGTATACAGAGATCTGTAATGCTCCTGATATGAGCAGGGCTCACCTCCCTGCTGCTACACAACTTCTTTCATAGGCTCTTTTAGAGACAAGAGAAATTAGGTTGTTTTTCTGGTTGTTTTGTTGTTGTTGTTGTTGTTGTTGTGTGCTTTGTTGTTTTTTTTTTTTTTTTTAATAGTATCCACAGTTTACTGAAATAACTGGAAATCAGACACATGATTCTACACTTTTACCAGATACAGATTAAAAAAAAAAAGTGGGTTTGTTGGATTTGT
The DNA here is from genome assembly GCF_019232065.1 of Centrocercus urophasianus. Lineage (NCBI taxonomy): Eukaryota > Metazoa > Chordata > Aves > Galliformes > Phasianidae > Centrocercus > Centrocercus urophasianus. The sequence goes on from NW_024885532.1 coordinate 24,826,639, forward strand.
TTTCATCTTTTTGTTACTTTTGGGATGTATGTTTAAAGCAATAGACTGGACAGACTGGGAAGCTATGCACTTCTGTGCAGCACAGCAGCTTCACTACATAATAAACACATTACCTGTAAATACATTAATAAATACATTATATATACATAAATGCATATAATAAATACATTACCTGTAAAAATCAGTGAAACCCTCCAAATATCAGCAGCTTTATTTTCTTCTTAATTTTATAGACTTGTAGAACCAGAGTGGTTTGGATTGGAAGGGAACCTTAGGATCACCTAGTTCCAACCCCCCTTCCATAGGCAGGGACACCTTCTAGATGTTTATAACAAAATGTTCTAAAACCTACCTCAATTATTTTTATAATATCTCGAGGTCCTGTAATTTCAGGATCAAACTGGATGTGAGCTTTGCAAGTAGCAAGTGCAACTGAGGCATAGAATATGCCATTTGTTCTCATAAGTTTGGATTCAATATTGTGAACACAGGAAGCACAAGTCATCCCTGTAATCTGAAGTAAACACAGTTTTAGGTACAGTTAGCAATCTCTCTTCACCATTGGTGCTAAGAAGGTCCAGTACGTCAGTCATTTTCACTTTTGCACTCACAGTGCAGGTTTCAGTGTTTAAGGAAGTTTTTGTTGTTGTCATCACTTTTAATGAACCAAATATTCATCCAATATTTGTTTAAAGAATTTGAGATTCTGTTACAAACATACCAGTGACTGTTCAAACTCTGCAGGCAGTGATACAAAGCCTCAGCAGGAAGAGTTTATAGAGCTGTCTCAAAGGATACAAATATAACTATCTACTTCTATTATTATAAAATTCTGCAACAAACAGTTACATTCACAACAGCTTATTTGTACAGCAACACCAGCACACTGCATTTATTGCAAGAGTACAGTTAATATAGCTGCCTATATTAACACTGCCTGAGTCAATATTTATGTAGCAGATTTAACATCATTTGAATTCAAATCCTCAGCATGGCACATTCCCACTTTCTGATCTACTGGCATAACCAGAGGCTGTTTTCTGTCTTACTGCATATAAACGTAAGAAGAAAAACAGACTTTCAAAGAATCTGTCCTTATTTCACCCAGAGTTCTCAGATCTCTATACAAAGTCCCTAACCTTCTCATCAGGTGTTTGAAGACATATTCCCCATTTCATTCCCCCCTGCTAACAGAAGCCTATTCTATACTTACAACTATTGGTTTTTGTTTCAGTGGCTTTGACAGGTCTTCTAAAACAAATTGATTTTCTCTTTCTAGCAATTAAGCAAAATGATCATCACTAGACAGAACTGATCTGTTGAGGCTGTACCTCCTTAAACAAAAGCACTCGCAAGAAAATGCTTCTTCTGAACCTGACATATCCAAAATCAACACACAGTTTGAAATATGTTACTTACAAGCAGCTCCACATTTCCTTCTGTTTCTGATTGATCTTCTATGACAGTGGCTTCAAAACCCAAGTTGTGGATCAACTGTGCTATTTCAAGAGGCTGTATGAAGTCAGGCTCGTATTTTATCTCTGCTTTACCTGCCATCAGTGCTACCAACACTGAAACAATACCTGCAGCAGCAATAATAAAGAATGTTAGATAAAGCAGTTCAGTTTGTGAGGAAGAAAAATCAAATATCACATGATTTTCAATGGAAACTGTAGCAGCTTAGTGCCATTTCATGTCTAGTGATCTCTCTTCTGCCTCCTCCTAGCATTGTTTGCCAGTCACAGCAGCAAAGTTTTTACTGAAATGCAGCCATACCAAAGTTCCATACAGCAATACGAGGAGCTGCAACAGTTAGAGGGGAAAAAAGGCTGTGGTCAGAGACAGAAAGAAAGTTCATGAACAATTTCTGCACTGCTCTACCCTGGCCTTCTTAATTTTGCAAAGCCCTAACCAAATCCCACTGGATATTGGGCTCTTTTTTTTTTTTTTTTTCAATCTAAATTTACAATCAAAAAGCAAAGCATAGAAGTCACAGAAAACAAAGCAAATTGCTAGTAATTTCTTTATTTTTTTATATCAGTGCAGGGAGACCATGCATTGGGAAACTGCAGACACAGGAATCAATAAGCAAAACCCAAGTAAGGCATGCTGACACGCATTAAAGCAGACAATGCTGATGCTTGACTGTTCATTCTCTGTATGGCCAGCCTGCAGACTTCTAACCTGACAAGACTTGCTGTGCCTAAACCAATATAATTACCCAGGCACTGGAGCCATGCATTTATTTGTGCATGCTTGTGCAAATGTATACCAGAGAATAAACTTCATACCACAAATGTCAGAGCTCTCAACAGCTTTGAAAGTGATGGAATGCTCTGTAAAGAAGCAAGGCCCTGAGAACAAAATAAGAACAACTTTCCTGTTCTTGTCTTGAGCCTTATTTCAGGGAATAATTAAGGTTGGGAAAGACCATTAAGATCACCTTGTTGGACCATCAAACCATCCGCACCATGACCACAGACCATGTCCATGGGCAGCCTCTGCCAGTGCTTCACTGCTCTTTCTGAGAATAGATTTTTCCTGATATCTAACCTGAATCTCCCCTGGTGCAACTTAAGGCCATTACCTCTCATCCCAATTTGAAATATTGATCATATTCCAACCACTTACTATTACAAAACATTTATGTCCATCATGTAGGCTCACTAGACAAACAGTGATGTAGTCAAATTAGCTCTACAAAGAAAATATTAAGTCTATTTAACCACAAGATGTCCTACCACAAGGTGTTCTTCCATTGACCATGCAGAATACCTTTTCCAACCAGCAGTCCCTCAGGACTCATTACAGGAACGTCAAATTTATTACCTTCTTCTTTCTGCAAATGTCTTTCAATGGTAGACACACACGATGCACAGGTCATGCCAGTGATTTGTAAAAAGCACTTCTTGGCTGTTGCTCCACTGGGCTGGTTTGGCTCATCAGGATGAGGGCTGTCTGGAAGTGCATCGGAGACACAACCCTGGCCAGGAGGCTCTGGGACTGGAGGCTGCGCCGCAGTGTTACTGGCATCAGGCCAACGCTTGTATTCTCCTGCCCCAATATCTTGAACAAATGCACAATAAACCGAACAGACACCAATTACAGGGCAATAGGATGACACAAAACTACAAGCAGGTTACAGCGATCATGCAAAGTCCCTTATTTGTTTGAGAGGTGACATGGTAATCTCTGTTTCTTGGTGGAAGAAAATGATAGATTGTTATTACGTATATAATACACACTCACCTGCACTACTTATATGACCACAACTCTTTGTCACTTTCAGACAGCGAGTGCCTCCAATGTCAGTGCACAGATCAAAGAGCTACCTTAATCTGACAGCTACCCCTGCTCAATAAAGATACATTGGTATCTAGAGGGTCTTTATTCAGCACAGAGCACAAACCAGCCTCCTACTCATCTTGTCTTTGTTACCTTCTACACAGCTCATAGCGCTTGGTCCCTAAAAGGGAAAGGAAGAATTTCACAACAGGTTTCTCTTTATGACACAACAGTTATCATGCAAGTACTGCAAAACGAGCAGTGGAAGGATTTGCTGCACTCAGACCTCAACTCATGCATCCCACAGTGATCATCTTTGCTCTCTGCCAGATAACAGCATCCAACAAATAACCCTCCTGGCTATAGCAGTGCTCTCAAATCATCTCCCTAAGAAGGTTTGTGCAAAGGAACAAGAGTTGCTTTTGAACATGTTAAGCGCAGAGGATCCTCTCCTTTTCCATAGACAGGAGCTCTCCCACCAACAAGTTATGAAAGAAACAAATCATAATTTAACATCATACACAGACTCCTCATCTGTAGCTGTTCCATAGCTTCAGAGGGATTGGATCTGTGAGAAAAACAATTGGGTATTTGGGGTTTAAACCAATGCATTCGAGATATACCACATCTGTAACTTAAAGGAAATTTGTTCTGAGCTGAAGCAAATAAATACTGCTGCTTTTGAAATTTGCTAGAGAGGAGATCATGCACCATAGCAACTTCTTAAACATTGAGCATGTATACAAATTCCACAAACTGTGCTGCAGCTAACATGTAAAAGTAATGTTGGCTCCCAAAGACTGCACATCTTGGCATTCATCTTGCTGACAGCAAGGCTTAGGTCCCTAGCATTAATTCTCAAGAAATAAAGATCAAATGATTCAGACACTAAGAAGGGATTTTAGCCAGAAAAAGATTGGTTTTAAATGAAACATCCTCAAGTTCGCACGTTTTTAGAATCTGAGTTTGGAATTTAAATTAGAACAGTCAGTTTGACAGATCTCACAGCATCCTGTAGGAGGCTGGAGGAGCCCATAGGAGGAAACCTACTCCAGTGGTAAGCGCATCACAGAAGACAAAACACTGTTACCTGTCAGCAAAGATGCATCAAACCCCATTTCTTCTATGGCAGCTCTCAACTCCTCTCCATTCGTGTTTGCTGGATCATAATGTATGGTCCCAGTCTTGTCAGCTAAAGAAACTGCTACATGCTGCACACCGTGTCTCTGAGATATTGTTCCTTCTATGGACTGTACACAGGAATTGCAGGTCATGCCATCAATCCTAATAACAGCTGTGCACGTTGAGTCTTTCAGTGGCTCTCTGAAGAGATCAAATACCAAAGCAGGAGATGGAGATGACTGGCTATTTGCTTCTGAACTATTAGGGAAGCAAACTTTAAAGTTCCCAGGTGGAAGGGATTCAATAGCTTGCTGCAAAGCAGGCGAGGTAATTAAATTTGGGCTATACTGTACAACAGCACATTTATGCTCCAAGGAGACTTCAATACTTTGTATGCCTGGAAGAGAGGATATATTTTCTTCAATGTTTCTGACACAAGATTTGCAGTGCATGCCTTCTATATGTACAGTCACCGCAGCTGTGCTGCTCTTGCTGGCAACCAGTGGATGCAAACCCTCACTCTCAAGAGATGCTGGCATCTCCTTGGGGTCTGCACTCTGCAGGTTCCTGGCATCAAGCACACCAAGCTTCAAAGGTGCCGATTTACTCTTAATGGTGCAGTCGTACCCCAGGTTACTGATATGGCTCCTAAGTTCCTCAGGCTGAATGATGTAAGGATGGTAAGCAATAACTGCTTCCTGGTTACCGAGTGACACTTTGATTTTTGCCACACCGTGAAGCTTCTTAATCTTTCCTTCAATGCTGGTGACACAGGACTGGCACGTCATGCCTTCTATCCGAAGCTTTATTACTGCTTCTCTCGAGCACGGCAAATTTACAGACACCGGTGCCAACTTTTCTTCTGCTATGTTAGCATCAAAGCCCATATCCTCTATTTCTTGGCAAATCTGTTCAGCGCTTATTTCTGACTGTAGATATTTTACTAAAGCATGATTCAGTTCAAGGGAGACTTTAATACTCACAACACCCTGAACTTTGGAAATTCGTCCTTCTATCGACTGCACACAAGATTGGCAACTCATTCCCACCACATTGACTGCAACAGTGCGTTCCTGGGAAGATGGTGAGGGCATGGCTTCAAAGCTCTCCTCGTAGCCCATGTTGTCAAAAGCAAAATTCTGTTTCATTTCAGGTTCCAGCGCGCAGCTAGGAGGAGAGTCAGCATTGGACAAAACCTAAAGAGCAAAATAAAAATGTGTGCATCCTTACTGCTGTAAGCAGCAATATTCCATTTAAGTGTTTCTCAGCATTGATTTACACTTGGAATACGTTACCAGTTAGCTAAAGCAAAGTGTTCTCAGCAGTCCCAACCCAATTTATCTATAACTGAAGCACTCTCACCATGCAGCCTGAGCTCTGCTCTTCCTTGCAGACTGCCACCTGCACATAGGCTCACAAGAGGAACCACACTGAACATCCCTCCACAAACGTGAGCAGCTAGCTCAGTTCACCCCACTCACTATGAAAACAAAATAAAAGGTCCACAGAAAACGGATTCAGTAACTCCCTGAGAGCCTGAAACCAGGCAGGACCAGCTGCATGCTATCTGCAGAGCTGTACATACGTACACAAGGGTTTGGATTGTCTGCACCTATAGATTTCTGTTAAATCTATGCAGATGCTTCCACCATCTTTTAGTTTCATCCACCCCTTTTAGAGGTCCTAATAAAGAGGCACCTGATACTGAGCTACAGGAACCTACTGGTTTGATCCAATGCCAATCTTCAGGGCATGATAGCCATTACTGAAGTAGATTAGCCCAAAGTAGACTATGCATCAATCAGATTGTGATCTGCAATACTACAATTCTATGGTTCAGTGCACTCCATTCAATTGAAAAATGAAGCATTAGTGAAAATTACAAAGGCAACATATCTTACAGATGAAGTAATCAGAGCATAAGTCTGCCATCAAAGGACATTGCTAACATCAAGTCATGAGGAAGGCACAGAAGGGGAGGGACAAGCTCAAGATCGTTGGGTTTTGATGAAAAAACATCAAATTTCATTACTGTTACTTAAAGTGACTTTTTCTTCTAAAAATCTAGATAGAAGCTGCTATGACAAATCTACTAACATGCCTGTGAAGCCATCGGCCCTCTACTCCTTACTTATAGCACCTAATGATGGGCATTACAGCAGTGAAGGGACAAGAGGAGGAGTCACCAGATCAAGCTCAACAATATTAATCTCATTTCTGCTACGAAGAAAACTGTCTCCTTCGTACAGCACAGATGAGAATTACTTAGGCTGCTTATTAACACTAGGCTGCACCCAGTCCATTTGATGCAGTATTCAAAATCCATTAACTTGATTTTGTTTCATGCTTAGATAGCCTGTGAATAATGAATGCCTGGGTCATGACCGAAATGAAAAAATTAATTTGTCTTCTCTGTGCTGTATTTATTAGAACAGGAGGCCCTTATTTCCTAGGAAAAGCAACTGCTCACAAACAGACAGAAGCCATTGCTTAGTTACATGCAATATTCCTCTGAATCTCACCTGCAGGTGAAGGCAGAAATGGGCTTCCTGAAGTGCCCATCACTGTACTGAAAATCAGTTCCCTGAGTCTTTGCCATGAACAATTATGGAGGACCGTAAAGAAACTGAAAGCAAATGAGTCTTCAGTCTTGACTCCCGTTAGTTGTGCAAGCTTGGTTTACAGAACCACATCATGGTGAAGGCTGGCAGGGCCCTCTTGTACAGAGGGCCCACAGCTGGACCCATTACTTCAGGTGTGGCCTCACCAGAGCTGAGCAGAAAAGAAGGATCACATCTGTTAACCTGCAGGCAGTTCTTTGCCTAGTGCAGCCAACAATACCAGTAGCCTTCTTAGCAACAACAGCTGCTGGGTCACATTCAGCTTAGTGTCCATCAGGACTCCTGGTTTAATGCCACCAGTCCTGTAACAACCAGCACCCTGCTGCAAAACCACGCAACAGTACCTGGGCTCACTGCATGCATGGCATAACCACACTGTGTGTCAGGGGCCATGTGAGTTTCACTGAGGCTGGCCCCAGAAAAGTGGAATATGAGAGGCCACAGCCACCACAGTGCCACAGGTGCTCAGAACAGCCTGGAGCTGCAGCAGACACCTTCAGCTCTGCAGCACTACGGCGCAGCTCCTTGCTATCCTGGGGCAAGCCTACCTTCTGTGCCCAGCTCCGTCTGTCTTGTGACTATGCTGCAGGGATGCTGGGAAGAGTTAAATGGATTTTAGCCCCTACCCCTCATTTGGCCCCCTTACTCCCCCTTACTCTTCCACATCAAGCAGTGCCTGGAATAGCACTTCCCCTCTTTTTGCACTTCCTTCCCAGAAGTTGCTGAAATCCTCAACATAAATCATAGAATCATCAAGGTTGGGAAAGGCCTTCAAGATCATCTAGCCCAGCCATCCCCTACCACCAGTACACCCCCACTAAACTCAGTGCAACATCTAAACATTTCCTGAACATCTCCAGGAATAGTGACTAAACCGCCTCCCCTGAAGAAGGGCAGTCCTCGTCTTCAAAATAAAATATAAACAGTTTATGGTTCCCATTTAAGGGCACAAAAGGCATGCTTACTTCCTCTTATTTGTGCCTTCCCAGTTTAAGATAACAATATAATAGAATCACAGAATTATAGAATGTCCCAAGCTGGAAGGAACGCGTATGGATCATGGAGTCCAACTCCTGGCTCCACACACGGCCCAACATTTGGGAAAAGGCCCATTTTAAAGGAAACTCTCTCTCAAATACCATATTTCAAATGGTGTTCAAGCACTCACTTATTTTAATGTCTGCCCTGAGAAGCTTAGTTCAGAATTGTTCCTTGTCTTCTCCCACCTATCTCTCCACCCCCTTAGAACCCAGCAGAGACTTTGGCCATGGTGGGAAGCGCTTATCTTCACAAACACCCAGCAAAGCAGAAGGCCTAACGCACTACAGGAGCTCACTGTGTGCATTTACTTTGGCTCAGATGACAAAGGCTTTGGCGTTCTGCATTTTCTGATGAAACAGCAGGAGAGCAGAGTGACATGACACAAGCATCCTTCTTGCCTGCTCCTGTCCACTATGCTTCTGGCAGCAACTTGTAGACAGAAAATAGGCAGTATCACAGCTTTTATGTCCTTTTTGTCCTCTGCCCCATGCTCACTAACCACTTCCATTTTTCTAGGTGCCTAGAGACATAAAAGCAATTCAAACTCAATTTATAAAAAGACTGAAGGGCATTTTCTGCCATTCAATCTTTTGAAAAACATAAAAGCAACGACTGATCCTACTGTTTTAATGCACCGTTAGTCACAGAAACACCAGAACTTGACCATCACTTGACACTTTGCACAAAGAGCCATCACAATTTTTTCAAGAATAGGTGAAAACATTTTGTTCATCATTTAGCTAAAACTGGTGGTCTGAAGGAAAAAAACAACCAACTCTGTAGCTCTCTGAGCATCTCCCTAACTGAGATCCCCCCCGTGGCTCCCATGGCTGGAGCTGCATTCCTAATCCAGACATCCACCTCCCTGTTGCTGCCACACTGCTTCTTGTTTCTCCAGGTTGTACCACCTCACACCTCGCAAATCCTTGCCACAGATGCCCCTCCTGTGCCTTGGATACCAATTTTCATATCCTGAAATTAAAGAGCCAGGTTTCTCCTCACAACACCAGGCTGTCAGCAGGCAGGGACACAGGGCTTGGCCTATTCAGCAAATTCCTTTCTGCCTCTCCCTGCCTGCTTGCCCACAAACACCAGGTCTCACTTAGCCTCTCACCTGGCATATCTGAAGGTTTTGAGCTGCCCTTCTCCCCACACATCCTCAGGCTGAAATCGGCTCTTGCCCTCTCAACTTGAAGCACACAGCTGCCAAAGAAGAATGGCCTCATCTGTGCCGCTTTTTCACCTTTCCTGCTCTCCTCTTTCACAACCTGCTGATTCACAGCATTGGATTCAGGCAGGCAGTAGCACACTACTGGAAATCTACGTGCTTTTTAAATACTTCAGATGCTTTCCTAGTTTGTTAGAGGTTGCCAGTGAACAACAAAATGAGGGCAGAACAGCCTCAGGAACATCAAAGGTCCACAGTCTTTAGTTTCATGCCTACAGAAGCATCATTTCTAGGCGGCAGGAGACAGAAATTCAGTTCCCATCTTTCTTAACAAATCTCAGCACAGCTTGCCCATCCATCTTGTTAGCACATTGTTTAACTGAATCAGGCCTTAAATGCTTGTTCATCTTCACAAGGGGAAGAGGAAAGGAAGAACATGTCAGTAGTCACCTATGTTAGTATCTACTTCTAACATGGCTCTGTATTCACCAAATAATTCTTGAACGCTAAAAGAGGGGAAGAAACACCCTCCCCAACTGGAAATTGTGAAGCAATGAAAATATTATTTCAAAGTCACATGTTTCATTTGGAAGCAGGATTCTCTATTAGACAGAAGATGGAGAAATGTTTGTATACTTGTTTCTGAAATGATACCATATCCACACACTATATTTGATAAACTTTAGAGACCCAGAGGGTGCTTTTCAGTTGAAGTGAGCTGTATAAATCAGACTTGGTTTAGAGGGAAAAAGAAAAACCTTCTTGCAAATCGATGGTTTCTAACACAGAATTAAAACAAAGCAAAACGCTTTGCGATGCTCCTGGCTGCGATGGGAGCGACACAATATACTGCAATGAACTGAATATAGGAGAGGGGTCTCTTGGCAGAATAAAGTTATGTCATGACTGTTTTACAGCAAGCATTTACAAAGCGAGAAGTAACTAGAGACAGACAAAGCCTTCAGCACAGCCAGTCTGTCTTTGTTGTTGTTTCCTTCCAGCCTGACTCTGATCACTTAAGCCATTCGAAGTATACATTGTTTCAAAGCACACAATATTTGTTCTTGGAGTTTGCTCTCCTTAAACTTACAATTAATCCAAATTATTGCAATTTGTAACATGAACTTTTAAAAAGCAAAATCTTTTTTTTTTTTTTAATAAGCCTCTTAATGTTTTTAATCAGCATTGATGTTCATGGAGAAGAGTTCTAGAAAGATCAATCTCCAAAGGTATAACTCTGAATTAAAAACTAAATAAAACATTGCCACAGCTACATTTCCATGAAGTTTTGTTAATGTCTCCCCAGTAGTTATAAGTAAATGACTTACCTAGAATTATGATGTTTTAATGTTTCTGCAATTTCTGTGATTCCAGAAAATAACCCAGCACAAGCACTCGAGCAACTCAAGCATTCAAGCAATCACAGTTCATAAGGAGAAGCACTCATTTGTTTCCCTACTAAGAACCACCACTCTATACTATTAGGTGGAGCCAAAAGAGAACGCTCATTAGCTAATGATATAGCCTACCTCATTACCATTTGCTTTCAAAGATTAATTCCAGAGACCTCACAGAGGCCTTGGCAGTGTACTACTTGTTAGAGGGCATGGAGTCACGCTGAGGATGGAAGCGATTCGCATACAGAAGGTTTAGCACAGCAATATACAATCCACATCCAGCACATTTAGCTTTAAATTCTCCATTTCCCCACCACCACACAGCAGCTCACCGACCTGCCTTCCAGTTGTACTGACTTCTGGCATTCCCATGGAGTTACGCTGCAAAACTTTCTCTTCTTTCTGCAACTTCCTGCTTGCTTCTAGCGGAGACCCCGCTTTGGACCCTTCACCAATAATCAGTAGTTCAGGCACATCGTGAGCTGCCTGCCGCTTTCGAACGGACACCAGGGTTATGTTTTTGTTGTTTAAAGTAGCGAGGCAGGACAGCTCCCTTCGCATTTTATTGTCCAATTTTCTCTCCATTATCTTTGCCGGCTTTAAAGATCTCAGCTCCAAAGGAAAGCTTTACAAGAGAAGCTATTCAGTGCCTTATCAGCAGTTCTTTTTTCAGCTACTTTTACGACGGCCTGGGGAGTTCTCATCAACGTGCTCATTAGGCATGCATAATGAAATCCCAGATGTAACCTGTGATCTTTGTGTACACTGCTCGCTGCACTCAGCTACCTCCTCTCACTGCCAGTTGCATTGCTTCCCACCAATTGGCATCCCTTGTGCTTACCAAACTGCATTCAGCGCTGCTAATCTTTGCGCACGGCATTGCGGCCAGCTCAGCCTTTCACAAGCTACTCAAACATGACCTGTGTGCAGCAAGCCGGTGCATAATTAACTCAGTCAGGCATACCCACAGTTCCTACAAAGGGCGATGTTGCTTTTCCCCTTCCTTTTTCTCCCAAGGATTTCTCGGGTTAAAGATGGTGCCCGCTCACATTTTAACCATGCCTGTGATTATATCGTTCAGTACGATCCCCAGACTGAAGGTCTTTCATTCATTTGGAACAGTCCTTCATTTCAGAAAGGAGAAAAAGACTGAGTACAATACTTTCGCTTTTTAAATTGTACCTCCTTGCCACCATCAAGCTTAATTACTAAATAAATAAACAAAAACAGAAAGCCACACCAGCAATTAGTGCCAGGAAGAAAAAAAA
>NW_024885532.1:24838640-24898733 GCF_019232065.1 Centrocercus urophasianus
CTATTTCCTTGGGCAAACCAATTCCTCTCATCAGCTACAGGGACATCTAACTTAGCCACACACAACAGCTACCACTGGAAGCATCCACAGCCAAGCTGGGTATATTTTCCTGAGACTGCCTGCAGCAAATTGAGAACATTCACAGCACTGTTCTAACATGATGAGTAGGACCTCAAGTTCCCTGAGCCTTCAGCAGAGCCATCCGTTTCTAAAGATGCCCCTAAACAGGTCCCTGAAGAATGGCCACGAAGGGAATTTATACACTATGGTCAATCTACCATCAATTCACACCCTCCCTGAATAAGCAGTGACCTCACTGCATGGGCAAGCCTTAAAATAATCCCCTTACATTTAATCAGAAGCTCTTGGATTTGGAAAACATCATCAAATTTACTCCCATGCAGAGATGAGCACACGAGATCAACATCTCAGGAAACCTGAGGGAACACACATGGTGCTCCAGCTGGCTGGCAGGACAGGTCAGATGCTTTCCACTTTTACCTTCACATCCCTCACCTCTCTGCCACAATTACTGCTTGGAACCAAGAAATGGAAAGTCCAATTGTTGGATTTACATGAAAATATTTTGTTGCAGTGTCTTTATATACTAGAGCTGTGTCTCCATGCTACAGATACAAATGTAACTTGAAAATCCGTTTTTCTTCTTTCTAAAACAAATCAATTCTCTGATCCCAAATCAGAAATTCAGCTCCGAGTAAGAATTCTACACCACAGAAATTTCAAGTTCCAGAATGTCTAAGGGAACAGAAATTCCAGTTTTCAAATGGCTGTCAGGTGAGTACTTGGTCCATTCACCTTCGATAGTATCATTATTATTATTCAAAACATCCCAAGCCCTACCTAGCTTGTTTCTACAAGTAACTGGTACTGATGAGATATCATGCAATGAAGCAAACTGTATAAATATGGTGTTGTTTGGTATTTTTTTTCTCCTCCTTTCAGGTCCACCCCACCGAAGCTCAGCTTTGGCTGAAGGAATAGATATTTATTCAGTACCTTCTCCCCAGTTTCTCTCACCCATACCTTGCCCGCCCCCCCCCCCCAGATTCTGAGCAATTCTGAAGTAAAAATCTGTTTGTTTCTAGAAGCAGCAGCGTCAAGTTCTTACTGAGTGCCCCCACAGCCCTTTGGCTTCAGCACAGTGCTGAATGCTGACGCAGAGGCTGAGACAAAGGATTGTGTTTTGAAAGTAGATAGAAGTTTTCGAGCACTCTTCATGTGAAAAGGCTATAAGATATATTTCAACAAATCTAATGCAATAGGATGTCAAACACCCATTTAGGCAAGGACTCAAGCAGAGACAGAGAGTAGTGGAGAACGAAGTCTGCAGAGTTGAGTTACCAGCACCAGCCCTTGGATGAGCAACGCCATTCCCAAAGCAGAAACATCCAAGAATCTTGTAAAACAAACATTTCAATTTACCTTAACAGAGGTCCTGCTTGATCCCAATCCCTCTACAGTCCTCTCATGGGCCAGGAGGGAGGTTGGGAAGGCACTGCTGCCTGTCTCACCTTCCAACAGCAGCACACCCTGCTTCCAGGCTGGGTTTTGCACAGCCGGGCAGCTTTACCAGGAAGCATCATTCAGGTGTGGTAGTGTGGGATTTAGATGGCAGGTACAAAATACCTCTGCTGCTTTCACAGCTCTTTGCTAGTGCTGGGAGAGATGGTTTTGTTTATGTGCAAATGCAAAGCATCCAAAGATAACTAAATCCCTCTGCCTTAAAGCTTCGGGAGTTCATAAAAACATGAACTTCCCTCTTTATATAACCTGCTACTATCAGAGAATGCATTCAGCACATAAAAACTACAGGTCTTCATGCAAATGCTGCTTCCTGTGTGAATTCATCCTTAGCTTTATAGGATGATTAGTCCTGTGCCTAATCCCTCTGGCTCCTTGCAGTAGGAAAGCATCTTAAAGTATTCTTAACAGTGCCAGCAAGATGAGAAGCTTGGGTTCAAAGAAAGAATCAGTGGCCTGGAGGCAAGGGAGTCACATTGCCTTAATCTGCCCAACAGACAAGAGGAACCAGTTGGAACACCTTCACATCACGTCAGCACAGGGGTGGACTTAAGCTCTTACACACCATGGAAATCACTATGAAATCACCATTTGAATGCAAAGTTCATAGTTTCTATACTTTCCTCTAGAGATATCATTTCAAACCACAATAACAAAATGCACCCAGTGACATCAGGCTAAAAACAAAACAACTTCACATCTGACTGTATTTTGGGTTCTTTTCCAACTGTCTCAGTGATGCAGCCAGCTAAAATCATTGAAAATTTCCCCTCATCCCAGCAGAGCTAGAATGACTTTGGTTTTGACTACAGGAATTGGAGCTTCCAGGAAAAGGAAAAGAAAATAAGTTACTGCAAAGCTTGTAGTAACACCAACAACAGTCACGTTCAGTCATACTAAGCAACAGCTGGAAGCTTGGTCACATTCCTGGTACTAAATGCATCCTTGAGTTTTCCAAACTAACTGCCAGACTTACTGTAGGAGAAAAAAAGACCCTTGTATCACTTCAGTGGGAACAAACTGGTCCCTTTTCTCCCTTTACCAGCATTTGCTTTCAGTTTTGTGCCACGAAATCAGATGGATGCCTCCGTGGGTACAATGTTGTAAGCAAGTTGGCAGCCAGCAGATCCCCAAATCTTTCTGTAGCCAGAACAGTACACATAGCAGCAGACAAGGAAGTGTGATCACATGTAACAGCATTTCTTATGCTGTGAGAAATAAAATGAAGCCTTACAGGACTCTGAAATTCAAGGAATCAAATCCATACCTGCCATGAATAAAATTGCTTAAGAGTTGACGACCTCATTTCAAATCAGTTCAGACTTTGGCTCCAGTTTTTCAGGTAGCAGCTTCAATCTTCTCTAAATATTTAGAAACAGTTTGTTTGCTCTAAACCAGCAGAAGTCAGCGGAGAATCTCTTCAGTAACAGGGCTCAGAAACGCAGACTCATTTTTTGATCCCATGGCTTCTTCACAATAGCAAACTGTGTGGACTTGGTACTCTGCCTGCTTTTAGCAGTGTTGATTTCAGTACAATAATTTCTGTTATCTGTATTTATACTGCAGGAATTTGTTTTTAAGAGCCTAGAAACTACCAAGCTGACCGAATTACCCCCGGAAAAGACACACCTTTGGGGGCAGAGTTTAAGTGCAAAGAACAATCACAATCTGCATAGGCTAATTCAAGTCCAGATCTGCAGTAACATTCATCCAGGTGCGTGGCAGAAATTGTCAGGCAGCCCCACTTTGCAACCAGGATTTTCACTTCTTTCGAATGGAGAATCTCTGAACTTCCCATTAAGTAAATGGGAATACTGACTTCTTTTTGTTGTTTTTAAAGTAAGCTGTTGTTTACCTTGTTGCAGGCAAACTAATAGTAGGCTCTAAGATGCCCTGCCAAACCTGCAATTAAATTTTTCCTTAAACAGATCAGGAATGTAAGCATATGTCTTCAGTGCCACCCAACTATTCATATGCTATGAATCTGTCTCAGATGTAGAGCCCACGCTTTGGAATTACTATTAGTTCCCTTCCAGCATTTGCCTCGTCATTCTTGTGGTCATGTTTGATGGCCTCAGAGAGAGATTGCATTTAGATGAGTCACCTGACACCATGTAAATAACACAAAGCACATCATAGTGAAAGAAGGAAGGAAGGAAAGAGAGAAAATTAAAGAAAAGGGAAAGAAATGAAGAAAGAAGAGAAAAGAAAGGAAGAATGTAACTTGGATTTAAACCCGTATTTCTGGTCCTACAGCCAGTGTTTAATCCCAAGTCAAACTGCTTGGCCTTTTTATAGGAGCTTATTTCATCCCATTCCATTTCTATTCAGCATAATCACCTTCACTTCAAGAGAAAGACAAACAGCATCTGGTGTTCGCATTATAAACACTATATATAAAATACAAATGCATTGCCTCTGTTAGGACAGCCTAGATATGTAAGGCAAATCCAAATTCACTTTCTCTCAACTATTGTTGCTGTCTGTCTTACACTGGCAGCTGTTGAGAACTTCTTTGCAGGAAGAGAAGTATTTCCAGCAAGTCCCAGCTGTAAGAAAGCTTGATACCATCTCATCCCAGCACTCAGGCTCCTCACACATCCACACCTCTGTAAAGAGTTCTAACAGCTTTCCCAGCGTTCCAGACAAAACTCAGCCTACTGAGTGGGCTTACTGCCTTTTCCATCACCTAGGAGTACTTTACTTCTTCCCCAATCCCTCTGGACTGGTTGCCATTACTGGGCAGAAAAACATGAAGGTGTTTAGTCCCTCCCTGTGGCCTGTGAAGGCTGACCCCAGGTGAGCCTGGACATGGCTGCAGAGTGACCCCAAGAGCACTCGGCGAGCCCAGAGCACAGCCACAGCACAGCCCTGCTGGCACAGGTGGGGGAAGCTCCCACACTCCAGCTCTGCTCTCAAAAAAGCTTTTCTTCCTGATTCTGAGGTCAGAAATGTGACAGCCCTGTGGCTGGTCCCCTTTGCCATGGCAGGCAAGTGAAGAAGGTAACCTCTGATGAGGACATCGTGGGTGCACAGGGTTAGGAACATAGCAGTTCCCAGTAGTCAGAGGTCCAAACTGTAGCACACGAGTTGCTGTTTAGCTAACCTATTTACAGTACTTATGTACAAAAACCCTGTTAATTATTTGCTCTTCAGGGCTAGGAACAGCACTGCACTGTCCAGGTTTAACATTGGGCACGAACTTACTGTCCGCTCTCATGCAAGAACCACAGCAGAAAGCTTCCAGCTTTGTGTCAAGGAACAAAGCGTACTTCAGAGTGACCAGGAAAATACACATTGCTTTCCTGGATAGAGCAAAACCTGTTCACTGCAGAGACTTCTTGAAACTGAGCAGAGAAAAAAAAAACAAAACAAAAAGATTAACTTGCTGTTATTTTGTTTCTGATGGAATATCTGATAATGACCTGGACACCTGGACTGAAGAAAGCAGTTGCAATTCTGCAAATAATACATACAGCATCTCTCAGGTTGCTTTCTGTGGTGTACAAACTGGCTCATCAAAACTGAAACTGAGTGCAAAGGCACTTTGTTCATTTATTGCAGGATGACCTGCCACTTCAGAGCAGTTCTGTGCTACAGAAAATGGATGTTTCTGCCACAGACATTTGTAAACAAAACTGATGCATACTTCTGCTTGGTGGAAGGAAAGGTGGTGACTCAGGGACCTACTTTTAAGCAGCCTTAGTTCAGCTCCTAATGGAGAGTCACTGAATCTATGCTATGGGAGAACTGCCGACCTTTCAAGCTTTCTTTATCCCCACAGTGGAAGGTCAGAAGAGGTGGCAAGGCACAGCGCCCGCATCTCTCATGTCTGGACTAGCCAGCCTCCTGCAGCAATAGTAACTCTCTTCTGTCCTGCTTTGCAAACAGATTCTGGCTTTTTTCTCTTTCCTGATCAGTGCCAACAAGCCAGGCATGACTACAGAATGCAAATCCTGCCCTGACCTGGATTCACAGGAAACAGTTTGGGTTCCTGTACAAATAGCACTGCCCCTTGCCTCCTGAAACTGGAGGGATGCACACACAAATACAGCGCACAAACACATCCTGAACAAGTTAGTGCAGGCTTTTCTTTTTCAATCTGTGAATCCTTTTGGTCTGACACTAGGGGTGCCTATTTCTGGAAGAAAAATAAACTCAGCGAAGTTTTGCATTTTCCTGAGCAGTTTCGCAATGGTTTTAAACAGGTGTTAGGGCACTACTGTGATAGAGGTGGTCTTTCACCATCTCTTTCACATTCTGACTAGGTGCATACAGCCATACAGACATTAGGATCTGCATAAAGAAAAAGGAAAAGAAAGAGTTCAGGTCTGCTATTACCAACTCAGAAATGGTGCGCATTGCCCTCAAGAACCACAAACTTCCAGCTGAAAAGCTGGGACTTGAAGTGAGTCTCCATGTTATTTTGCAAAGTTAGGAACATTACCAGGAGGGCTGCAACACCCCATTTCTGCACAATCCCATTTCTGCCTGTGCTCCCAGTCTCTTGAACTCACTTCTTTCGTCTGCCCTGACGATGTCAGCCACCTCTCCTCCTATGGACTGTTTAGGAGGACTGACAGAGTCCATGGGAAGTTACAATTCCAGCAGTGGAACTGATTCATTTTCCTATGTAGCTGTTGTCCAACAGGAACAACTCATGTAAAATAATCTCCTGTTAATAAAAAACCACGCGTTCCACTGAGGTAAGCTGTCTGTGATGAGATAAACATACGTTATAGGAACTCTGGCAAAAATTCTGTGTAGATCCAGCCTACTTAATACTGAATTGCTTTGCCATAGTACATTGCTTCTGCGAAAGAAGGAAAGAAGGAAGGAAGGAAGGAAGGAAGGATGGAAGGAAGGAAAAGCCAGGTTCTGCTCACAGATACATAATGCAAACATTCATGTGCGCTGGAACATCAGGCTAAGAAGTAAAACTGACAGTTACAAATACATACATCTAGAACTGCTTGGATTTAACACATAGTATAACACACCAGCAAAAACAACTCCCTAGTGTTTTGTCCTAGATGCGTGTTGCAATTTATTTCTAATACTTGTTTTTTGCTTCACAAATCTTTAGAATGCATCTGGTCCAGTTTTATTTCTGCCTCCTGCTACTATGCAAACAAGAACAAATGTACTAAAACATGTAACAGCCTAACACAAGAAACATGCAAAAGGGAGAAACTTACTGTGTACATGAATGATCTAAGATTCCTTCTGCTAAATATGGTCCCAGGCATTTTGCCAGCTAAGGCAGTCGCCATGCATGAGAAACTCAGTACTACACAGTGTGTGTTCCAGAAAGAAAGCAGCCAACTGTATAAAAGAGCATAAAGGACCACATGACTGTCATACGAATATCCTCACACAGTATTAATACAGTTTCTTTGTGTTTGTTATTTGGCAGTAGTCTTATTTTACCAACTTTCTTGTACGTGGAGCCCTAAGTAAGAATGAGGCTTAGAAAAATGTACTTAAAAACTGTCCCAAATGCCTTGCACGCTTGAGGAGAACATTGTGAGAGGATTCTGTCATTTGTTTTCAATACTGCTTACTTGTTTGCATAGATCTTCCTTCAGAGTGAGGACTTAATAAGGAAAGCAATTAAAGGGGGACAAAAGTGCTTGCGGAGGCAGCAAGATGAAAAACTTGGCACATCTCTGTGAGGGTGAGAACAAAGCCAACTTCATGACATGGCTCATTTAATTTCTCTGGCACATTGGCCACATGAATTTCTCCGGTCAGGACTTTCCATAGCATTCTCAGCGATGCAGTAGGAACATTGCAGAGAGCTCAGCACTGCTTTGCTGATGTTACTGGCAATATCTCACAAGCATGCACACAGTATCTTCTGATACACATGCATGAGAGTTGTGAAGTGATGACATTCCAGTTAGGCTGTGCTGGACAATCACACATTAAAGGTATCCTCCACAGTACATAGGGCTGCTGTACAATCAGTGAATGTACAGATGTTATAGTTATGAGGTATACCAGAGAGCTTGGCTACGTAGTTATTACAGCAAAGCAGAAAAGAAAGGACTCTTACCTGTATCCTGGGCTCAGTCATGAAACTCCAGTGGAGCGGATCTCCAGAAAAGATCCTTCCCCCCTGGCAGTCAGCTCTTAAATGGGTTTAGGAGAGGTGGATCCAGGCTCCATCTCTTCCAGTAGCACAGGTGAATTGTGTTCACCTGTGCTCCCATGGCTGACTCATTGCTAGCCTCAGGTGATCAATCAGAGGTTCAGGTCGTGATTCAGCAGTTCCCATACAGCTGTCAACAACAGTTTTCACACTGCTCACATCAAAGGCAGAATATGCTATGACTAAAAAAACCAAACTAACAAAACCACTTTGAATGTATTAATACATCTTTTTTAAATTACTACTGAACAGACTACAGAAAAAACAAAACTAAGATGGTCAACAGGCTGGAGAGCCTCTCCTGTGAGTAGAGGCTGAGAGAGCTGAGGCTGCTCAGCTGGAGGAGGCTCTGGAGGATCTCATTAATGTCTGTAAATCCCTGAGGGAAGGTGCCAAGAGGTCAGAGCCCTGTGAATAACAGAACAAAACAACAGAAGCACTTCTGTACTGCGTGCATGATGGAGTACTGGCACAGGAAACAAAGCACTCCAAAAGCTTATAAAATACAGAGGAAGAACTGCAAAAGAAACAGAGGTACTACTGCGTTGTCAAGCAAAACATCTTCCAGCTGCAAATACAAGTCTGATGTAGTTGTGCCAGGGCTGGAAGAGATTTCAAAATTGTTACTTGAATTTTACAGTTTGTGCCTGTAGCAACTTAGTTTCATAGAATCATAAAATGGCCTGGGTTGAAAAGGACCACAATGATCATCTAGTTTCAACCTCCCTACTATGTACAGGGTCAATATCCATTAGTTTTCCTGCTGCCAGCACTTTGGAAGTTGGTTTTTGTCAGTGTATATTTTCTCTCCACTCCACAAAGATTGTAGCTTGAGAAGTGATTGACAAGAGACCATAATCTCTGTGATTCTTTTATTATTATTCTCATTAGCCAGAGAGAACCAAGAGGAAGCTCCAAAGAAAGGATTTAGATGCCTGTATCGGGACTTCAGCAGTTTC
This sequence comes from Centrocercus urophasianus, assembly GCF_019232065.1. Lineage (NCBI taxonomy): Eukaryota > Metazoa > Chordata > Aves > Galliformes > Phasianidae > Centrocercus > Centrocercus urophasianus. The sequence goes on from NW_024885532.1 coordinate 24,847,296, forward strand.
TATGAAGAAAAACACATCTGAACCAGGGAAGTAGTGGTTACAAGGCGATTCCAGGCAGAAACAATGCAGCTGTTCTTCACAGCCCTTTGCACCTAGTCTATGTCTTTTAAAGAACTGTTTCTCTGCTTAGCATTGATAAGGATCTGGAAAAGTTGTATCAGAATATCTTTTCAAAGAAGAAATTCAACCCAAGATTCATAGGTTCTGAGGGAGTAGCCATTAGCTCCTTTTCAAGTCAGTGATGCACAAATCTCATCAGCTAAAATAGACCAGACTTGTTCCCTAGAAAAGCTGTGCCTCTTCTCTGCACCCAGACAGTCAGCTTGATGACACAAGAGAGGTGTCTTCAGCTAAGAGACATCAACCTAGCACAGATCCCTTCTGCAAACATCTCGTGCTTCTCAGGCAATTGGTCTGCTGGGGAAGCAGACCAGTTCTTCTGCTAGAACAGAGGGAGAAGAAATAGCGCCAGTTGCACACAACTTAGGAAAACAGCTGGATCAGAAATTAAACGCTAGATTACATTTGCTGGACTTCCCAACAGAACTGTTCCAATGTAACTGCTCACCTAATGGCAGAGATGCTGTCATAAAAGTTACTGTCAGTTGTACTTGAGACAGTGATGAATACTTTAACAAAAACTTCAGTAACATGATTAATAGAATGCTAACTTCCCCAGCTTGACAGAGTTCCATTCTCATTCCACATCTGAAAAAGAATCACAGAATTGTAGGGGTTTGAAGGGACCTCAGAGATCATTGAATCCAGGCTCCCTATAGCAAGCGGCACAGGTAGGCAGTCAGGTTGGTCTGGAATATCTTCACAGAAGGAGACTCCACAACCTCTCTGGACAGCCTGTTCCAGAGCTCTGCCACCCTCAACATAAAAAAGTTCTTCCACATGTTTTTATGTTACTTCCTATGTTCAGATTTTAGGCAACTGCTCCATGCCCTATCACTATACACCACTAAGAAGAGCCTGGCCTCATCCATTTGCCAGTCCGCAGTCATTACTCTCTGATTTCCTCCTGCTCTCAGTACAGGAGAGACTTCATCCCTCTGTTTTGGGTTTAGCAATGGCCAAACTAAGGCACCCAACACCATCTTCTGCTAAGGCCCGGGGTAACATTCTCAAGCATCCCACCAGCCTCACGACTTTTGGACTCACCAAGGGCTATGATATGAAAAAGACTGCTCTGGCCTCAATCGTGCTGAGAGATCACAAGTCAGTGCATGAACTCCTCAGAAGAGGAAAATCATTCCCTCAAAATGAAGGAAAAAAAAATAAAAGCACAAGCAGACCGCACACGCAGCCACACACCCGCTCACAAAACGCCCAACCCTACCCCGCTCCCTCAGATGAGGCCACTCCCACTCCTTGTTCCCGCCCATTCTTGTTCCCGCTCATTCCTATCCCCGCCGTCCATCTCCGTCGAGAGCCAATGACAGAGAGGCAATGCCTGGTTGGTCCCGCCCCCAAGCGGAGGGCGCTTCCGGCGGAAGGAGGGGCGGCGGCGCGCAAGATGGTGGCGGGTGGGCTGTGCATCTGCGGGCTGTTCAGGTACGGGGCGGATGGGTGGGGGCGGCCCCGCGCCCTACGGCCCTGCCGAGCCCGAGAAGGGAAGGGGAAACTGCCGGCCTAGCTCTGCCCTGACCGGCTGCGGAGCTTCGGAAGGCAGAGCGGGCAGGAGCTGGGCTGAAGGGGGGCCTTGAACATCTGTTGAGGATTCTCTGTGCGCCTTGTGCTGTGCCACGCTGCTGCGGGCGCGCGGCCTTTGGAGTAAATGTGACACGTTGAAATAGAGCGGGTGATATTTATGTAGTGTAATAACGCAAACATAAATAATGTCAATAAACCATCGCTGACATCTGTAAAAAAAATTGCTGAACAACGTAGAATAGTGGTTTTTGAATGTAATTATTGAAATGGAGCAGCGATGCTGATAATTTCAGCAGTTAGAAGAACTCAAGAAGTTGTCTGGCACCCTCTGGCTCTACCCTTACACCCTTCTGTATGGATTTCACATGTAGTGTTTCCTTAAATCAGCTTTATATTTTACAATTTCCACCTTGTTTCAGATTCCTGTGTTCGTTGTTAATCCCTGCATTGTTTCTAAGTGGAGTTCTGTGCACCTGCTTGGCCGTCCTGCTGTGTGGAATAAGGCTCTGGATACAAGGAAGGAGAAAGCAGCAGAACCTGGCAGGAAGGGATGGGAGGCAGCTACTGCTGGTTGCGTTTTTTCATCCCTATTGCAACGCAGGTGGTGGAGGAGAGAGAGTCTTGTGGTGTGCCATAAGAACGCTCCAGAAAAAGTAAGCACATCTGTTTATCAGGTGATACCATATTTTGCTCTGTTTCTCATGATATCATTTATGCAAATGATGACATTTTGCACATTTGAATAGATATCATTGATATACGGGTCCTACATTTCACCTTTCTTCTTCAGCCCTTTACCCACGTTCTGTTCCATTCTCTGTCTCCTTCATAGCTGTGGCACCTGTCAGTTCTTTCCTCCTTGGCAGAATCTGTCCTTCTCCATCAGTTTTGCAGCACTCATAGGGAGCTTTTAGGGTCATAACTTGTGTGTAGGTAACTGATGATCTAGTCTCAGTAATGGCCTCTTAGTGCAGGAGACTGAGTTAATACATAAAGTGATTCAACATTGGCACGTCCACTGGCTTGCACAGTCTTTTGCATTTCACTCATGCTGTACACTGGATGGACATTCTAGTATGCTGCAAGGCGTTCCTAAACCTGTTGATTAATACTGGGATCCTTTCTTTACAAAAAAATTCCTGGTCCCCAGCTTTGACTTTAAAAAAAAAAAAAAAAAAAGTGTAAGGGAAAGAATTCATATCATCAATTTAGTTACATGTAAGTTGTTCCAGAGGTAGGCCAGACGTTTGATTTAGAACATACGTTTTAGTAAATTTTGAGTGGATAATATTTGAGTTTTGTGTTAGAAAATTTGATGAGAAGAATGAGCGAAATTCTCTTCTCTTCCAGGTACAGGAATGTAATGTGTGTTGTTTACACTGGTGATAGAGATGCCACTGAAGAAGACATAGTAGAAGGTGCTTTCAGAAGATTCAACATTAAATTAACTCATCCAGTGAAGTTTGTATTTCTGGAAAAACGCTATCTTGTGGAAGCTTCTCTTTATCCTCGCTTCACTTTGCTGGGACAAAGTTTAGGCTCCGTGTTTCTCGGTTGGGAAGCTCTTCTCAAGTGTGTTCCAGATATTTACATTGACTCGATGGGTTACGCTTTTACGCTCCCCCTCTTTAAATATTTAGGAGGTTGTCGTGTTGGATGCTATGTCCATTATCCCACCATCAGCACCGATATGCTTTCTGTAGTTAGGAATCAGGATACCAGGTTTAACAATGCGGCTTTCATTACAAGCAATCCTCTCTTCAGCAAACTGAAACTTGTCTACTACTACTTGTTTGCCTTCATGTACGGATCGGTGGGTTACTGCAGCGACGTGGTTATGGTCAATTCTTCCTGGACACTAAATCACATTCTTTCCCTCTGGAGAACTGGGGCTTGCACTAGCGTTGTGTATCCACCATGTGATGTTCAGTCCTTCCTGGATATCCCACTGGAAGAGGAAAAGAACAGTGCTGAATATTCTATTGTTTCTGTCAGCCAATTCAGGCCTGAAAAAGATCATCCTTTGCAAATCCGAGCCTTTGCTAAGTTGCTGAAAGAGAAGAGACTGAGGCAGCAGCTCTCATTGAAGCTTATTTTAATTGGAGGCTGTCGGAACCAGCAAGATGAAGACCGTGTGAATAACCTTAAATGTCTTTGTGAAGAGCTTGGAGTTAGTAACAGTGTGATGTTCAGAATAAACATTCCCTTTGAGGAGTTAAAGAAACACCTGGCCGAGGCCACCATTGGCCTGCATACAATGTGGAATGAGCACTTTGGCATCGGTCAGTATCCCTCCTCAGCTTTCAGCTGCTTGTCTCAGTGATCAGAACGCAGATGAGGAGGGCTTCAGTTTGTGTTTGAACCTAAGAGGTCTGCATGCCAAGCAGGTGACCAAGTCCTGTTCTTGGCAATGGTGATCTAACAGGTAGAACCTTCAAGACCAGTTCAGATGTCAGATCACTAGGTGCTGCTGTAGTGCAAGCTGGATTGTTGTAAACATCGCAGACTGCATTATGGGCATCCTCTAGTCACTTAGACAACAAATGCCATCTGTTTAGGATGTCCTGCCTGACATTCAGCTATTACTCTGCAAGCACAAAGTCCCTGCAGCTGAAGGCCTGTGTTACATGTGTCAGACTTACACAGATGCCTTCTGTTCCCTGCATAGCCTATGCTGAAGCAACTTAGTGCTCTCTTGGCTCCACTGACTGCAAGGGGAGTTTAGACACTTAGACGTAGCTCACATGCAGAGAGATTCTGAATGTTCCATCTGCTTAACTGCTATTTGAAATGCCTAATATGTGTCAGAGGGCTCTAGCTGCTGTTTTGGAGGTGAGTTTCTCGGAGTTTCTCAGAGATAAAATACATATTTTATATATAAATATATAGGCCATCTCACTTCATTCGATGCCTGCGCTAACGTCAGTCCTAAAATCAGTCATTGTGGTGTGAAACTGAATCTCAAAGAGGGACTGAGACATGGTTTGCAGTGTGCTGCCATGCAGAATTAAGGTATCGGGCACAGTTTATTGGGATTAGTTGGGTCTTCCTGTCTTCCCTGAAAGGGAATGTAAGATTGCCTGCACCGTACAGCTACAATATGGTAAGGCTGGAGGCAAACAGAGGGTTACTGAGCTTGGCTATGAAGTGACCAAGCTGAAGTTAATGTCATCAGACTTTATTAGAATCAGAGCTTGTGAGAGCATTAGTCCGTATTTTTCACACTTATCTAGAACTCCAGTCTATATTAATTCATAATTCCAGGTGAATTTTATTACGGATTTAAATTTCCAGTGAACTATTGAAAGCCAAAGCATGCGATGTACACATTCATGTCATGTTTTCTGTCTTTTACAGGAGTGGTTGAATGCATGGCAGCTGGCACAGTTATCCTGGCTCACAATTCTGGTGGCCCCAAACTGGATATTGTGGTACCCTATGAAGGACGTATGACGGGCTTCCTAGCAGAGAACGAGGACAGTTACGCCGAGACAATGGCTCACATCTTTTCCATGTCTCCTGAAGAAAGGTTAGAGATCAGAGAAAGTGCTCGCCAGTCTGTGTGCAGGTTTTCTGACCAGCGTTTTGAAGAGACATTCCTCTTATCTGTGGAGCCCTTATTTAAATGAATGTGAACAAAAATGCATAGGAATAAAACTTGTTGTGTTGGACCCCCTGTCACCTGTAAATACGTGTAATTTATGGTCCCTTGCTCCCATTCAATAAAGAGATCTTTCTTTTTTCTGTCGGTATATGTTTTATGTAATAGAGAGAGCTTACTGGGAAATAAATACTCTCTTGTATTTCTGATGAAAATTCTATATTCTTAATGTGCAGAATCCTTCCTAGAACGCTGTGTTTCATGTTTTTACAGATAGGTGCATATATATGTATATGTATGTGTTTCTTCCATTGGTAAAGTTAAGTACTCCAACAACATGAGAAGAAAAATGTAGTTACGTTTAATGAAGAAAAATGTAAGCAGCTGTTTCTCATATAGTCTTGGTGATTTCATTACCTATAGCAGTTCCTCTAATACAATTTGCTAGCTTGCTTTTTTAGTATCATAATTGTCAGTCCTCACATTAGCTCTTTCCTCACATCCTTTACAGTATGGCATAGTATTTCTCATGTTCTATCCTACTGAAAGATTTTCTGCTCCTACGAAATAAGAGGGCCTAAATTAGAGACCATAATTAGATAGCACACAAATACAAACCTCACAGCTCTAAAAGAGTGCTTATGACACTGAGAACTAAGTGAGCAAAAAGTTAAAATATGAAGCATCCGTTTTCATATCCAAACTGGAGAAACACTGTTTGTGAGGTTTTTTGGGCCATCACAACAATGTTTTAGGTTGTGCTGAGAACTACAAGAAAAGTGCAACAAGCTACTGAAATCAGACTTTAGAACATGTTTTTTTCTTCTATTTAAACTTCACCTGTACTGATGACATTTTGTATGTGAAAAAAATATGGTTGGAAAAACGCATGTTTAATCATTGGCAATTAATTAATTCACTGGAACCCTTTCCTAAGTTTTATTAGGAACTGGGGAATGCACAATTCTCATGGCACAGTAAGACCTCTTACTGCTGCTGTATAAGTTGAGTTGGAGGTGCAGTCAGCGCAGTATAAATGAAACTACATGAAATACTAAGGTGCACTGATGGTACTGAGGGGTTGTGAAAAGCTGGAAAAGCTTCTTAAAATGGGATATTGATTGATTATGAAAATAAAATACACTGACTGGGAGACTTTCTGACATGATATAAAAAAGGCTGCAGAGTATGCAGTCAGAAGTTGCCCAGGCAAGTGTCAGAGATGTCCCAGGTAGTTTACATTAATCAAGGAAAGTGCATTGCATACACAATTCTGGACTGGAGTTGTTCAACATGTAGTAATCCCAAAAGTAGCTTATTTTTTTTAATGTTTATTTTTTTATTTATAAATTTATTTTTATGTTATTTTTTTTTTCCTTTAAAAAATGTCAAGAAACATCTTAATTGTTTAACACTATTGAAAAGCAATTGATTTACCTGGAATTTATTGACAGCTACCTGTTTTTTATCATTATTGTTTTACTGATGTAGTTCACATTTCCAGGACAATTTTGTTTTGAATCAGTAATCATTCTTGTGCATCACGTAGCTGTTGCTTGCTTTTTCCATTATTTGCATCTAAAGTAAGTGACCCGCAGTTACATTCTAACTCATCATTACATTTCTCAAGTAGTTTGCTAGGTAAGCTTGTGCTTTCTTCATGAGCTTGATCTTTATTTATTGAAAGCACAGAAGTCTCTGTGCATCTCTCTGCTGAAGACGTTACCGCTTTTTCCAAAGCTGCTTCCAGCTCATGTCTCAGCTCATCTCCAGAGTCTTCAAAATTCCTGTAAATTAAGCAAGAAATCTGTATTCATTAAGTGTATGTTGTTACAAGTGTTTCTAGTTTCAGTGCCTTTGAGACTTTTACAATGCTTTGTAAAGAATATACAAGCTACGTAGAAAACCTAAGTTGTGTCTTCACCTCTTTTTGTGAGATCTTTTGCTATCTAAATGGGAACCAGCCATGTCAATACTTAGGCCTAACATTTTTAACATCAGCATTAGCTTTTGAAAATAAATTACAGAGTTGAAAGGTACATTAGCAGACTGTAAAACAAGTTTTCTTCAGTTATGAATTTAAAAGAATGGAGAAAAAGAGCATCAGGCAATACATCCTGCCACTTCATGAAAACTTCATCGTATGAATTTGATTTCTGATGTGCTTGACTTACGTGTCTTCATCATCTGATCTTGGCTCAAGTCTGCCTTCATCAACAGCAACACAGGCACACGTTTCTGAATCATCTTCCTTGCTTTCTTCTGAAGGCAACAAGGTTAATGTCTTTATTTCCATATTAGCTAATTATAAAATAGTATCTAAAATAATAGCAAATAAATACAGCACTGAATACAGCACTGTCAGTACTGTGCTTAACCGACTTCAGTTATTCCTGATGGCATGTTTTAGTCAGCAGTTTGTAACTTCAGCTCGGTGTAATCCAGCATGTTTGCAGACCACAACCAAAGGACTATAAAGGGTAAGTAAGAATGCAGATCTGATGTTGGGAGGTTAAGTACCAAATACAACAGCCTCTATTTTCAGTGGAAAACTTAGGAGAATACTGTGTGGGAAAGGCTGAAAATTACTGCTTGAATATAGTAGCTATGATTCGCTGAAACTGCTCACTTTTAGAGACTGGAAGGCAACTTCAACCTGAGAAGTGGGAGAACTGTTCTAAGGGTTGTTTCAGTACACATGGGATGAATCCTGTGTGTAGTCCAACTGAAATCTGTCGGTTTGGGTAACAATGTATTCCACAATGACAACTTTTGTAGCAGGACAGAACTGCGTATTGAAGGAGGGTGGTATTTTAACGTATAACTGCTCAAAGGAATAGCACTTAAGAATACCCACATGACCTTATTCTTGCTTTAGTTCTATGGGCTGCTGACATTAATGAAAAGGAAATGGCCACAGGTTGTATCAGAGGAGGTTTAGATTAGACATAAGGAAGAACTTTTTCTCTCAGTGGTCAGGCACTGCAGTGGCTGCCCAGGGAGGTGGAGGAGGCGCCGTCCCTGGCAGTGTTCAAGAGGCGCCTGGATGAGGAGCTGTGAGATTTGGTTTAGTGCTTGTGGTAGCAGAGGTGATGGGAGGATGTTGGACCAGATGATCTTGCAGGTCCTTTCCAACCTTGTGAGTCTATGAAAAGTGATTTGCTTTTTTTTTTTTTCTTTTCTTTTTTTTTTTTATGTGTAAGCTTTAAAGCCAGTTTCCAGAAAGGTAATTCAGCCTCATTAAGCCTTCAGGATGGAGCAGTTTTTCAAAAGCTTGTTATTCTATTGGAGCATGTATGGGATGCATAATTAGCAAGAGAGTGCTGTCTGCACTGCTGTGAATGAAAGATATTTCTCACGATCCACTAAAAATATTGAAATTTGGTGCATGCAATTTATTTGGCTTCCTGTTTTCCAATTAAACATTCAGTAGACTGGCAACTCTGTGTAAAGCGACACCATTTGGTTACATTTATCTTTCTGTAGAAAATTCTCTGCCTTTTAGCTACGTGCTGATGCATAGAAAATGTCATTTTTAAAGCAGCCTCTTACTTTAGAGAAATGTGCTGCAGCATAAGTGAGTTGAAATCAGTTTCAGTGTCAGCAGTATCAGCATGGACTATGTAAAGCCACTCACGAGCCATTATGTACTACAATTTACAGCTGTTCCACAGAAATACATGTATTTGCACAGATTTGTAGATTTTTTACAAGGTTCTTCAATCTCAACTGCTGCAGAGGCTAATTCCAGGTTTGTGCTATCTCCTGCCTTGTTGCAAGTAGTACCTTAACCTCATTCTGCCCAGGTAAATGAAGAATTATATATAAAGTGATAGCTGGTAAGCAGGTTTTCCCATCTGCTGAAAACAGCTACATCCTGAAAGAGGACTTGCACTGCTGCAGGACAGAGCCAGAGCTGCTGGCAGAAGCTGCCAATGCTTTTCTCATTTGTCAATTGCTTCTAAATTTTCTAAAAGTACTGCTTCTTGTCCTCTGCCAGTAGCACAGTAACACAGTAACTGAAGAAAACCTTGTGTAATTTACAGTAACAGACATCCTACCTATTTCCTCTTTAAGCTGGATGAAGGAATCATTACAGAGCTCTGCTTTTGCTAAGATGTTCAGGAGCGTCCCTGGGGCTGTTTGTTTCCACTGCTTCCTGTTTTCTGTGATGTCTTCAGGCAGAACAACATGGTCAGCTGAAGAACAGGAAGGTTCTCAGGTCACTAAATCATGACTGTGGCTTTTCACTGCCTTTTGCCAGAATTAAACTGATTTTGACTCTAATTTCTTCCTTTTGTGCAACACTGGACAGTCCGGACTGTTTGTCACTAAAGATTTCTTAACACCAGTGTTTATGTTCAAGTAATAAGCATACTTGAATATCCTGGAATAAATGGGTAGAGCTTCACTGAGCAGTCCTTGTTCTCAGACTTGTTGGTTGGGAGCTGAAAAGCTTCCGAAAAGTTCCTGTTTCTCTTGTTCCCTGTGTCCATCACCTAATGTGCAAGGAACAACAAGTGGCACCCTAACAATATTTTGCTTTGTCTTGACTATCTATGCAAACTCTTCAGGTTGTTTCTGTGTATCTGGGGTGTTGGGAGATTGCAAGGATGCTGGACAAGTCCTTTGTTTACAGCACCCAGTCACTGAAGCTACCTTTCTGTCTGGGAATATATGCACTGGTACTGCAAGAAAGTAAACAAATCACCTCTTCAGAAAAGGAAAACCACCACAGTCACATCTGCGTAAGGATGCACTCGTGATGTGTATTAACACGGGTAACCAGAACACCACCACGCTCTTGGATGACTTTGGCCACAGACTGCCAGAGTTCTTTTGTATTATCAGCTCTACGCCTGAGAAAGCTGCGTTGATTCACTGCAGACTGGCAGCGAATTACTCAGGTCACACAGTGATTCCTAAAACTGTGCTCTTTCTATTTATGAGCAGCAAAACATGATTGCAGTATTAGAGGGGAAAGCAATTCTTTCGTTCTGTGGTTTAACACATCCAATAACCTCAACTATTACAGTGTCCTTCCAATTAAAAGCCCGTTTGATCACGTGAATGTTCTGGTATGGAAAAGTTTGCAGAGGTATTTAAATGAGCAGTCTGGCTGAATTTTAGTAGCTCCCCACTTTAGCTCATTGAAAAGCATAAAAACTTTCTTACAAAGTTCATTTTCAGCCATAGTAGGACATACAGATACCGATGAAGTATCAGTATTGGCTAAACATTTCAGTAGTGTCTGGGGTGTTCCAGCTTGCCAATGCTTTCTTTTTTTTTCAGTATCACCTGCATCACTGGATGCTAGAGAGAAGAAAAAGAGGAAGAGGTTATTTCATTTTTAAATAGATTTCAGGAGGTGAAACATTGATAGTGGTATAAGATATTGAAGTGAGAGAGAAACATCAGATAAACTTGTTATGTCTTGCAGTTACTGAACTTATCTAGCTCTCACCTTATTTTCAGGACTCATAGTCAATTGAATTTCCCTATGAAATACCTGTTTGGTGTCCAGATAATTCTCCCAAGGCCCTGTCCATAGGACTTTCATAAACATTCAACAATTTGTCTTCAAGATTCTCACTATCCACAGAAGTTAATATCTCATTGAGTTTATCCTGTACCTGGAAAAAAAAAACAAGGTAGAGAATGATGGTCATGAAAACATTTAAACCTTAGATATGGAGCTACTGTCACCATTCCAGATTACTGATGTAAGTGCTTTGAATATAAGTGAACCCTACCTCTGCTTCTTGAATGCTGTCTTCCTCAGGAACACACACATCTAAATTAATTTCAAATTTTACTCCCCCCTAAAGAGAATTCAAACACTTCATTAAAATATTAAAGTACATAATTAAAGGCACACAGTTTATAGAGAACTACAAACTTGAAAACCATTGCTCTGTTAAAAATGACTTCTGTTTAGCAGCATTTTTCTTTAACAAGATCAAAGAAGACAAAAATAGATTGTTCTAAAGAGCAGTTTATGGATATTTCCAAAAGACTGCATTCAGTAGAGAAAGCCATCACTGATTTTAAGAAAAGGTGTCTTTAACAATCATTTAATTTAAATACTTGTAATACACTGAGTTGGTTCTTACGCTGTTTCTCAGCCATTATTAAAATCTGTTTCAGTGCAACACTTCACAAAACACCTTTAGGCCACTTCAGAATGATTTTATGGTCCAAAACTTTCCTGATGTCTCATGTGCATTCCCATTCATTTCCAACCCCCTCTTACAATTCAAAAAGCACTGCAGAGAATAATGTTGAACAAAAATATGTTCAGACAAGCAGTTTGATATTCAGATGAACAAATGGGGACTGATTTCTCTCTGGTAAGATTTAAGTGGGGTCTCCCTCAGAAGACCCGAAAAGCTCTGCCATATGTTTCTTAGTCATTCTGTCTTGTCACAGAAACTTAGCAAATGGTCCTCCTAATTGGTTCTCAAATACTTTGATTTCCAGAGCTACTGTGGCATCACTGTACAGATTTAATAAAATGGCAAAACTTATGGTAAGTACGGATACCTTTCTGCTGCATTTCTTCTCTAGATTTTGTTGGTCTTGCCTGTCCTGGAGTCTGACCTGTTTAAAGTTTTCTTCCATGCCCTAGGAGAGAAAAACAACAACTTTAAAATATTTGGAAGCAGAATATGTATATACCTTATGTAAAAAGACTTGGTTCAGTAATAAACCTAGTCACTGATTTCCTTATATATGTGTCTTTAAGAATATTCCATTCATTGCTTGGTTTCATACTGGCAGACTTTGGAAATGATGAAAATCAATATTGTAACTGAAACCTGTACCTGTACAAAGTCTAGTTTTCATGTGATCTTGTTTTCTGGTAACACCTAAAAATTACTTAATTATCCCTCTGCATATTCCTAAATCCTGTGTTAGAACATGCCTCATAAAAGCAAAGAAAATGATTGTACACATGTCTATCAATGATCTGCTGTACATCTGCTCATCATCAACATCAGGAGAAGCCACAACAACTCACTGACATTTTATAAACATCTGTGGAGTTTCTCCAGTTGATGGAGTGCCCACAAATTAAGGTGGCATCAAACAGGCATAAAACTTACTTTTCTGTCCAGCTGTGGCTGGAGTTGCCTATAGCCTAGCCTATCCCAGCAAGGGATTTCATTTTAGTAAAAGCTGGAATTAGGATCCATTAATCACTGAAGAATCACTGCAGTAGGGTAGCAATGTCTGTCACATTTTATGTGGAAATCTGCCCCCTGCTACTCAACACTGCACAAAGTCCTACACCACATGAAACAAATTCTGGCATAAGAATCCGACCACCTACACAAGGGCTGTTCTTTCAAAATCAGCCATCAGTTTGTGCTCTGATAAATAATTTGACAAGTTGACGCTTTCATGTGTTTCACTCCTGAAATTACTGCTGTAGAACTACATGTGGTCTGGAAATCTCATCTGGTTTTCACCACACCACTATTTCAAAGTAAAAGTGGAATGATTCTGAAGCTCCATTCCAGCGGCTGTTTTGGAAGTATCTGATGAGGAAGAAGTGATGAATTCCTGCAGATGGAAATCTTTGGCTCCGCTTCTTACTACCACTTCTCCCAAATTTCTGTTCAGGTAAGAAATCCACATAAAACTGGATTGTAACTTACTCCCCAAGTGAGCATCTTCCTTACAGAAGTATTCATGTTCTACTCTGAGCTCTTATTTAATACATCTTCTGTACAGCATTCTAATGAAGATTTACAGGGAGTGATTTCCTTTTTCCTTCACTCAGAAAGGAAGGAGAAGAAACACACCACAAAAAGAAATGAGGTGGAAGTACCTTTCCATAATCAAACAGGGGGAAGAAGAAGTGACCAAACGGAATTAGAACTAGTCCAAATAAGCTTTCCAAGCTGCTCATGAAGGAAATCAAGGGATATTTTCATATGTGGTACAAATATCAGTTAAGATTTAGACTTTACATTTTCCATAATAGTCCCAGAGAGTGAATCAAAGACTATGAATAAAAAGTTCTGTATAGACTATAGGATGGTACTCATACCTCAAGTGACTCTCCTCTTATTCCAGCTGTATCTTTGGTTTCAGAGTGGTCTTCAGTTTTCCCTTGACTCACCAGAAAGGTTTTATCTTGTATTTTTTGATTCTCCTAAGGAACATATTGATAAAATTTTCATTTCAGTTACTAATTAAGTGTATTACCTTAAAAAAGAAAAAGGAAAAGGAAATACGACTGCATATATGTTTGATAGGAAAGGAAATATGACTGCTTTGCTACCTGGTGTACCCTTGCTCTTAATCTGATTTCTTTCATATTGCTGTGGTATTCTTCACGAATTTTCTGCAACTGCTTCAGGTACTCCTATTAAACAACAATAAGTTAGAATGCATATTTATTAGAAAGGCATAGAGAAACAGCAATATAAAGAACACCACTGTTGAGGAGTGTAGGGAAACAGCTTTAAGCAACTAAGAAAAACATCTTCTTTACCTGTTCTTTCATCTCACTCTTTCTAGACGTGTCCTGCTGATGCATTTTGAGATGCTCCTCATCTATGTTTTGCATCTGCATTTGGTCATGATATGGGTCAGCAGAGGATGGCCGCAGCCCCTGTGGAGGCACAAACAAACCCCAAAGCAAATGAATTTTCACTTAGAATCCTTTCTTCAGTGCTCACTGAATTCACTTTCCCTCTTCCACTGAGGAGTGCAGTAAGGCAAGTGCGTATTTTTGGAAGTAAGAGTCATTGTAGAATTTTACATTGTTACAGTTTTACATTAAAAATAAAACCCGAAGATGACCACTGTAGAGCAGATCAACAAATTTGCTAGAGCAGAACTTTCTACCTGTCACTGTTACAGTCTATTAGAAAGACATCAGTACATCTTGAGGATTTTCATTCAGATTCTGTCACTGATTTGATTCAGTATTCACTCACCAGCTGTTTTTCCACTTTAATCTTGTACTGCTGGGCTTCAAAGCGCCTTTGAAGGTATTCTGCAGGCCTGAGAGAAGAAAGTGACATCCTTATCCTGCATTTTATTTCACAGATTCTATCTTGTGCACAAGCAATACTCTGCCAGCTCTGTTTGTACAACATGAATGCATACGTATGGATAAAATATGTATAAATACAAGACAACAGTATAATAGCAAAAAGAAAACATACACTCTTTGGGCAGCTCCTTTCCTATTATTTTGGTTATCTTAGCCTTCTGAAGAGCAGAGTACCTTTTCACCTTTTATTTGAGAAATGGTATGTGAAAATGTTAATGAGAATAAAGTCATTTTTCCTGATCCTCAAAATAAGTGGTCAATGGACAGGCACTCTCAGAAAGTTTCTACCTCTGCTTTATAAAAGAAAGGCTTTGAAATCCACAGACCGCTGAAGAGCAGGTCTTTATAACTAAAACCAAAATATAGGCTTCCAAAAAACAACATCTGCATGGCTTGTCTCCCACTCCATCCCCTTCAGTACAGAACAGCTTTTGCTCTTTAGTTCATTCTGTTTCTGATGGGAGGAAAAGACAATGTTTATCTTTGATATGGTCAGAAAGTCTACAGAAAGGTTGTGTTTTACTCTTCACTCGATGAGGTATGGGAGACATTTTGATAATGAAATTTCAAACATCAGGACAATACATTCAGAAGGAACTTCTGGATTGAGAAGAGCAGGAGTTCCAGTGTTGTACAATAGACCTGTGCAAAAATTATCAAAGACCAAGCAGAGAAGGAAAGATTACATAAGCTATAATTACAGTGCTACCCAAAGAGGAAGACTGATTACTCAAAATAATGAGTGACAGTTCACTACTAGGAAGTAATGAGAAAGGTTTACCATTCAGGTGGGGGGGGTGGAGGTGCAATTTGTCCTTTTAGTTTATAATATTCCTCTGCTCTTTGGCTGATGTGAGAAAGGTCATAACATGCATTAATTTTCCTTTGCAAATTGTCGAGTTTATCATAGTAATGACCATAATGGCCATGTACTCTAATGTTTTCTGGCCTTTGTGCCATCTTAAATCTGGAGCTCTGTGGCTGAAAATATAATAAAGGATGTTAATTTAATTGTTTTCATTAGTATCAATACCAGTTTGAACTATTTCCTATCCTCCCCATTCTGAGTTGCATTTTAATACAGTCTGTGTAACTTAGTGTAAGTACAGTTAGTGTAAGTTCTCAAAATCATTTCACAAACTTCATAACTTGTTACACACAGGGTGTATGTAATTTTACTGTCCTCCTCTTTTCCCTGTTCCATCATCTCCTGTGATTAGACAGCAGCCCATGTTGTGTGAGTCAGGGCTTTGTGCCCTGTAACTTAGCTGTCCTTGAGCCACACCACTGTTCCAAAGTCCAGAACACTGAGATAATTCCAGGATAGTCTTATATGTGACAGCAGTGGGAACGTGGGACATCATTTGGGGCAGTAAACACACAGACTAATGTTTTCTGGGGAGCACTGTGCTGCTCGTGTCAGCATCTCTTTGATTATCTGCCTGTGGGAGTTAGCTTCTCATTTCTCAAAGTCCTTTCTGTGATGCAACTTTCCTGCATCTCTAATATGCAACAAGACTGCCTTTTCCATCTCATAAGAACAACCAAGAGAAAGGTCACATGCTGCTGCATGATATAAAAGAAGTGTAACAAGACATCAATGAACTTTTCCACACTGGGAGACTAAAAACATCACATGGTGTATGAGAAAAAAGCTGAAAAAAGCATCTCAGGGTCCCTTGCTTAGCCAGTAAATACGTTATCTATTCCTCCCTGTTTTGCACCTCTACCCACAGCACAGTGCAGATTAATGCACAATACAGATTCATATCTATGTAAGAAGAAAAATTTTCCACTGCCAGTAATATTCCTAAAAAAGAGGTAACTTCAGAAAGGGTACATGTTGTGCCTCATTATAGGAAATTTTAGAGTATGGTGTCCATGAGTATGGCAATCCAATGCCAACAGGAAAACTAAATCAGACCATCTAAATAGGAAAACTGAGAACTGTGAGCAGTGAATGCCTGGTGATACAGAACAGTTACAGAATGAAAAAGGCTGAGGTACTGAATCCCTTCTTTGTCTCAGACTTCAGCAGCAAGCGTGGCCTTAAGGAATCCCAGGGCCTTCCGACCAGGGAGAGAGTTTGGAGCAAGGAAGACACACTCTTGGTGGAAGAGGATCAGACTAGAGAACACATCAGAAACTGAACATAGATGAGACCATACATGAAAGGAGACTGAGGACTGAAGGAAAGCAGATGTCATTCCTATCTTGCAAAAAAAGCAGGAAGAAGGAAACTCCAGGCCAGGCAGCCCCACCTTGATGCCTGGCAAGGTGATGCATCAATTTATCCTGGAAATCATTTACAGACACAGAAAAGACAAGAAGGTGATCAGGAGTAGTCAGTATGAATTTACAAAAGGAAGATCACACTTGACTGACCTTATAGCCATTTTCAATGAAATGACTGGCTTGGTAGACAAAGGGAGAGCAGCAGCTATTGCCTACCTTGACTTTAGAATAGCTTTTGGTAGTGTCTCCCAGAACATCTTCAAAGAAATGCTGACCAAGAATGTGCTGGAGGAGTAGCAACGTAGATTGAAAACTGGCTGAATCATGTTGATTCTGAGCTGATCATGCTACACAGCTGGATGTCACCAGCCAGCAAGGCACCCCAGGGGTCAATACTGGGCCAGATAGAGTTTAACATCTTTTGGATGATGGATGCAGGCATTAGGTTGAATTTAATAGGACCTCTTCTAACATTAGGAGTTTATCTTCTATGATAATTAAATGTTATGAGAATGTGGATGAACAGTACCTGAAGCTGTTGCCCTCTTGAAGAAGGCTTCCATTCATTTCTTTGATATAATTCCTGCGTTGTCATAGGGGCTACCATTTCAGATCCTGGAAGAATTTGGTCCTGGACTCTCCTTCTTTGAAGCTTACAAACTTTTTAAAAATAAAATATTAAAAGGTTACTATCGTTGCTTTCTACACGATGCACTGGGAAAGCATAGTAGGGTGTATAAACCTAACACTGACAGGCTGAATTAATAAACACTCCTTACATCCTTTCATCACAGAATCATATTTTATCATACCTCTCAGTTCCCGAGCACTCTGCTTTTCATTCTTAGAATGACATGGTTTTGAAACAGTGTAACTTGTCACACTCACGTAACGTGGATTTTACTAATCAGTTTTGCAAAGAAGTACAATAAATAAAAGGGAGACCTGTGTAAACCAGAACCACATGGCAGCTTTTCTAACTGAGTGCTGCAAATGATCTGTGGTCTCTTCCTGAACAGGTAGAATAGCGATGCACTGTCTAGGGTGAATGTTTCTGCTATTTCAGTTCTCTCCTTGTATTATTTTCAGATTTGGCTGAAACTCTTATATCCAAATGTGCAATAAAGACTGCTGATGAAAGTTATCACCATCAACCACATTGTAACTAACAAACACTAGTGTAGAACCAATGTTAAGTAACATTACCATTACCTGGCATCATCTTGACTTCAGGCAGTGATCCCGAAGGCTTCCTTCTCTGTATCACAGTGTGACTGAGTTCTTCCTGTGTTAACAATAAGCAACATAAGTATCTGACAGAACTGTTTTATACTATGATACACATTCTCCTCTTGCCAAGCAGCATTACAAGGTACTCACCTCTGGGGGCAAATGTCTTAGAACAAGCTTCTGCAAGAAGGGCTTCCTTAAAATAGAACTGATAGATGGTCGATCTCTCGGAGATATTTTAAACAACTGGGAAATTAACATCCTCAGATCATACGAATATCTGGGAGACACTGGGTGAAAATATCCTCTGCAGATCTTCAGCACCAGCTGATGCAAACTATTGCCTTCAAACTTGATCAGTGAAAAACATAAAAAGGTGACAGTACTGCTGGTTGGAAGTGATGCCTTAGAATCATCGAATCATTATGGTTGGAAAAGACCTCTAAGATCATCTAGCCCAACCATCCTCCTACCTCCAGTGCTGTCCACTAAACCATGTTCCTTAACATCACATCTACACGTTTCTTGAACATCTCCAGGGACCGTGACAGCCTGGACAGCCCATTCCAGGGCCTGACCACTCTTTCAAAGAAGATTTTCTCCCTAATACCCAACCTGAACTTCCCCTGGTGAAACTTAAGACTGCTCTTTGTCGCCCTATTGCCGATATCTCAACATGAAAAAAGGCACTTGCTGACAGCAGCTCTGTGCTATGCGATCTCTTCAGAAATCAGTTCTCATCACCTGTAGTTTGCTGAAGAAAAATTAACATAGGCACTTTTTTAATGGATTTTCTGGTTATGTTCCTTATTTCTGCTGTGTGACTCAGGAGGTGTGCTAGCTTTGGTACTCGGAAGAAGTTTTTCATATTCTACTGCTATACAGCAACATAGACATAATTTTTCCAGAAATACACAAGATTAATCTTGCCAAAAGCTGTTAAGCAGAGACCTGCATACATACTGCCTTCACAGCATTCAGCTTCAAAGCCTCAGTTCACACAACTTATCCTCTGTGTTCTGTGTTCTCAGGAACCAAGGCACAAGCTGATTTTTCATTACTGATGCAACTCAGCTGACTCAATCACAATACATTGTAGTTTGGTATGCACAAAACAGACACAATACAAAAAATTAAACACTGGCAGTCATGCTTAAATATCAATTCCAATAGTTAATTAATGCTGTTATTTCTACAAATTTTCTAGGCTGTCCACTTTCTTTTTAATAATATGATACTGATCTAATTATAAGGTACTTACAGGATGCTTCAGTGCACATAGCTCATAGAGCACACAGCCAAGAGACCAAATATCTCTGTGAACAAAAGGAATTAAAGTTTCATGAAAAGCCACTAATATTTATTTACGTGTAATCAGTATCTCTTTTCAGCTCTCAAATTTATAGAATCATAGAATCAAAAAATGCCTTGGATTGGAAGGTACCAGAAGGATCATCAAGTTCCAATGCCTTTGCCACAGGCAGAATTGCCAACATAGGCAAAGATCCATCCTCCTCCTGCTCACATCCCAGTCTTCAAATGGAAGGACTGAGGAGAACACCACCTGCACTGCTGATTCCTTCAACACCTTCCCAAAGGATGTAAAGATTTTTTTGATATTTTTTAATATCCTGGTTGCAGTCTCATGCAACCTAGCTTGAAAGACCAGGCAGGGATAGCAGTCAGCTACCTTTATCATACCTGATATCCTGATATCCTCCTCTCAATGAATGCAGGCCCCCAGCAGACAGCAAACCTCTCTAGAGAGGTTATCTGTGCCACAGATTTACTAGCATTATTCCATCAGACATGAGTATTGGTGCACCTTTTGTTTCTTCTTAAGATGCACTGAAAATATAAACCTTACATTTGTTTGGGTTTTTTTAATTGTAGCACCAATGTTTCTCTGGTACCCAACCAGGTACTATCCTTATCATTGGAAAAGGCACATGCTACAAACTATGTCTGCTTAATGTTCCTACCAAGACTGAAGAGCAAAGCTGTCTCTAGCTGATACGTGTGAAGTTTCTGGTGTCCTGCAGAAATACTAACTTAAAGCACAACATGATGAAAAGAAGTCATCTTGTGACTGCACACCCTCATGCACAAGCATAGGAAGAAAACAGAGACTTACGTTTTATTGTTATATGGTCGATTTTCACAGATCTCTGGTGACAGATTATAGGGGGTCCCTACGCATGTATAGGCAAACTCTGTCGTGCTAATGAAACACAATAAACAAAAAGGCTTGTACACTGAAAATGTCTGCAAGCAATCGAGTTAGACTCCACGGGGCATATCATAGCTGCTCTCAATGTAGTTGAGTAATAGCTCAGTGGAACACTCCAAGAAAAACAGAGGCATTTCCCATTACTCTGTAAAAATGACCAACTATTTTAATACAGTGCTTGCACTTCAACAGAAAGCACAAGAATTGTCTTTCCCCCACTTTTTATCAGCACTGTAATCAACATTTTCAAGGAATTATTAACATTAGCATAAAATTCTGAAAGCCATCAACCACACATCAAAATATGAGAAGTCTCTGACTTTGAAGTAAGAATATTTAAGTGGTAGTCAGTCATGCAAGCAAGATAAAGGAGGAAGTGTTGTTCAGAAACTAAAGCAGAAGTATGTGAATTCTGTTTCCATCTTTGCTGCTGACTTGTTATGTAGGTATATAGCCAAATAACACCACCTGGATTCATTTCACATTCTTTCAGACATCTATTCTGTGGGTGTCATCAAGAGTCACTGGGAAGTCAGAAGGTACTCACAGACTGTGATTCCTCTCACTGTGCACTAGATGTCAATTAAAGTTGGAAGTGACACTTTTTAGAGAGAACTCTGAGTGCCAGAGGTGGCAAGGACACTGAACTGAAAGTAGAAATATTGGACACTGTCTGGCAGTTGGAAGTGGAGAATGGAGATGAAAATGCCTTTGTGTATCACAGATGAGGGAGAGAAAAGAGACTGAGAAATTAAAATCACTTGTTATACGAGAAAAGGTTCTATAGAGCCCCAAATATTTTTGTCCCTATAGTCCCTGATACCTATTCAGTACTCCAGTTCTGGAGTTTACTTCCTATCCACCATGTAGGACCAAGCCTCAAAGCAGGTATCCTCAGAACACTTCTGAAGGTAGGCGTTTTCTGCACTAGTATTTTACATGTGAAGAGCTGAGGCTTTGCCAGTGGGTTTGTGCTTCAAAAAGGGGCACACCACAAAGGTATTAGTGATGATGGAGACTGCAGCTAAAATAATGGCACAGCATATCCCTGCAGATAAGGAAGCTTAGATGAAGATACTACCAAAATAAGTTCATTATACTCCAGCTCTCATTGAGACCTCCCAGCTCTGATGTACCACAAACTTACAAGGTTATGCAGGCTTCAGTCCAAAGCCAATCTGACAGGGCCTTGACAGACATTACATGTGCTGCACATTCATGTGATGAATACATAAAGGGATCTCACACATGAACACAGCTAAGTACATCTGAAGAGAATGCACAACTTGTCTGTGCTGGCTAAAGCTATCTGCTCCCTTTACAGTTATTGCGTATGCAGTAACATGATTAAGCTTAGATTAATTTAGTTTAGGGATAGGAGAAGTTACAAGTACATTGCTTCAGATGGAGTACAAAGCACCTAAGGACTGATAACAGAAGGATAACCTACAAAACGATGAACAGAGGAAATTATCTTTCCATAAGATACCTAATGAAATACCAAAACATCATTGGCAAAAGATCCTGCCAAGGTCAGAGCTATCAAGAGGCTAAAAAAGGGACCAAATTCAATCACTGTTTGTTTTTTTTCAATTAATATGACCCCTGGCACGTGTTGGCCAAAAAACCTTTCCCTAAACAATGTCTGGCTATTACATAGGTTAAGGCACGCTGGTCCTGAGTCAGTAAAGATAAGACAGACACTGTCTTTGAGAGAACAGAGTTCAGCCACATGGATGCAAGCCATGATATGCCATTTACTTCAACGTTTCAGAGGAGGGGTTCTAGTCCTTTTTTAAAAAATTAGTATAATTTTGGAGAACATTCTAAGAAAAGAAGTAGTATGAACTGTACAAACTCCTTTCTTATACTCTTTCCTAAGTTTTTAATGCTGTTCACTGCTTTTTCCAAAGCACTAGAATTGATCACCAAAAGCTGCAAGAACAGCAGCTCTGACTGCAGAATATTGTTATGTCGGTTCCATAAGGAACAGTGAAAGATTGAGGCTTCTCCACTCTATGTAGCATAGGATGAGAAACAGCCTATGATGAGAGTTATAAGGATCTGTGGCTTCAAGCAGCATGGCACATTACAGGCTAATGGGAAAAAATACAGTGACAGACTCTTCATATTCTAGACCAAACACAATTCACAGACAATTTTCCCATGCAGGTTACATTCCAAACATTCAAAAAAGAGTCATACTTGGTGTAGATCACATACAAAACACAAAAGGCACTTACTCATTCAACTGTCTTGCTATGCCAAAGTCTCCAAGCTTTGCTACCTTCCCGTTACTACTAAGAAAAATGTTCTGAAAAAGAAGAAGAAACTGATATGTGAAAATGAAACCAAGCAGAGCTTCCTGAGCATATTTTTCACA
Source organism: Centrocercus urophasianus (assembly GCF_019232065.1). NCBI lineage: Eukaryota > Metazoa > Chordata > Aves > Galliformes > Phasianidae > Centrocercus > Centrocercus urophasianus. The sequence goes on from NW_024885532.1 coordinate 24,869,704, forward strand.
AGATAAAATCACTCCTTTTCCCATCTCACTTTTACTACCTGTGATTTTATGTCTCTGTGTAAAATCTTCCTGTCATGAATGTGCTTCAAGCCCAAGGAGATCTGTACAAACCAACTCAAAATCTGCAGTAAAGATAAATGGACAGATATGTGTAAATTTGTGTGGATGAAATATATACAACAAAGACAACAACAAAATCTAAAATACATAGAAAACAGATGATAGAAAACAGTAAGAAATAATACTTTCAAATGACTAAAATCAATGCCATAGACTTTTCCTTTTTTTTCAGTGCTATCAAGAGATGGATATAAATACCTGCTCCCACTTTCTTTAACCCAGTCAAGTTTTCATTGACTGTGACAAGACCATCACTTGAGTATGGACTGAATAATTATGTCAAAGGAGAGAAAGAAGACTAGATCTTTAGAAATGAGTTAACAACAACAACTAAGGCAGAATTGGGTAGTGTCTTCCAAATCCTCAGCAATGGATACCATACCAAGCAGTTATAATACTTGTAATTGTACCAAATGTGGTCTGGAGATAAAGAAACAAGAGGAAGCAGGTCTGAAATGTGGTTAAAAAAACAGAGCTATGAAGGAACTTGGTTATTAAGTAATCACACAAGTTTATCCTTAACCCCAGATAGTTCTTAAGTCTATATCCAACTTCAGTTATATATGGTTTTTATTGAATAAGAGCCACTGGATTTAATTCAGAAACAAAAGTAAGACTTGCTTACATGTTTCTCTCTTCAGGAAAACTGAAGGTCCTGGAAGACTTTAATTGAGTTTCTATAATCTTTTATGCAGAAATGCTTTCTGTTTCACAGATGATTCCCTGAGTGGAGCTGATACAATAAATAGATAAATACTATGCTATGGAGTTCCTCTTTTCCAATTTAAGCAAGAAGTAATGTCATAAAATTTAGAGTACATTTCTGCTAACAGGTTAGATATGTCTATCCAGTATCTAGACAAGTTTTCATTGTAACTGCAAGAGCAGAAGACTACATGCAATTAAATAACGAGTTCAATATTCGAAGTCCAATATGTAGGAAGATTTCCCTCAGAATGCTTAAAGCTACTTAAAAGATCAAGGAGCAGGCTAAGTAGTGGGAACTTCTGCTTCTGTGTACTGCAATACCACTCAAACATACCTATTTACAAATTAAAACGCACGTCAATATGCTCCAAAAGCAATCAGAATTCTGGCCTTGTTTCTCTGGGTTGGTTTAACAGTTTAAATGGCACCAGAAAACACCTAACCCAAATAAAATGAATGGGAGATTCACCACTGACTTCATTCTAAAGCACGATATGTCATGATGCAAATCACACCAGAATGAGGAACTCATACATCATATATCCCCTTGTAACTCCAAAACCCCTTGTAAAATAAACCTGGCTGAGCAGGTATACTACTTATCTAAATGGAATGTGCCTTCACGATGGAAGGAATAAAGGGAAGAGGAATAAAACTGGCATCAAAATACTGTTAATAAATTCATGTAAGATCTTAAAATAGTGTAAAAAGCAAACTCTGAACTGCCATTAAACTCATCGAAGAAATGTTCAGTTTTTGTAACAGTTCATAACAGAAACAGTTGCTAGGACTGGACAATTCAAACAACATTTGACATAATATGTCCTTGGTTAACTGGTTTCACCTGGTCCTCCTCAAACAGTACTCCGTGCTGCATATTTATCCTCTTCATCAAATCTCCACCATCACAGTATTCCATCACAATATACAGCTTGTTTTCTTCTGAAAGGAAAAGTATATTTTTTTCCTTTAGTACTCATTAATACAGCAATAAATTATTCACATTTTTACAGTCTTTCGATTAAGAGAATTAATCCTCTACCTACTCCTCCATTTCAAAGAGTGACTGATTAAACACTGATACCTCCAGTGTCACCTGATGCAAAAGTAAGAAAGACATGAACATTTATTTAAATGGAGATTCACCAGTACATTAAATACATGAGATACACCTCAAGAAACCACACTGATAGAAGAAGCCAGATATTCTTACAGCTAATGCTAATTTCCCAATAAAAATTAAGTATACAGTCAGTGCTAGGGAAAAGGCTGAAAGCAGCAGTTCAATAGCAGAAATAAACACCAGGTGCTATTTACTATGAGAACTCACCCTGTTCTGATTTTTCTGGAGTCCAGAGGACTACCAGATGAGCATGTTCCCTGAAATATTTATAATCCTGATCACATAAAACAATCTGAACAAAAGCAGTAAGTACAGTATTCATTCCACAAGGCATTCCTTATGACAGATGTCAGCAGGAAAAATAAACATAGGGAGTTAGCTTTTATGAAGAACAGCCTTCCTTCCATCTCTTTCAGTCCTATGTCAACTCTGACTTTATAAAGCTTTCCTTCCCTCACAACAGGAAAACACGACTGCATGTAGAAACTGCATTAAAATCAGGGATGGACACATACAGTAATTATGAATAACTGCGAATTATGAGTAATCGTGAGCTTACTGTTGACATGGAAAAGATTCCTGTCTTAGTAACCAACAGTAACATAATCCCACAAGTCCTGGACTGTTGGCAGGCCTTTACCTTGTCCCAGCTCACAGCCTGATCCCAGTCTTTGTTAGAAACAGGTACCCATCTTCAAACAAATATTCAAGAGAGGACAATCCTCTTTGTGGCTCCTGGTTCTCTTCTTACAGTGAACTCAGAAAATCCTAGAATAACTTGAGCCACGGAAGCTTCACTTCCCCCAGCACAAACCCCCTTCTCCCTGTGGGCCTCCAGGAATCACAGAATAACCTGGGACAAAGATTGTTGCACTGCCCAGTACTAACCTTACGTCAAAGCTGAGCTTTCACCAGTACTTGGGATCACTTCCAGCTCTAAAATGAAAAAGGAGATGCAAATCTTGGTTGATTCTAGTCCCCATCTCAAAAGGGAAGGACTCAAAGTAAACCTGGGCCCTCATTTGTTTCCATTCCCAAGCAATAGCTGTAAACTGCAGCTAGCACTGACTTGTAAGGCTTTTGCTCCTGAAATCTGGGAAGTGTTCAACACACTCCCAAACCCCACCCTGTGTTAGCCTCTTACAGCCCCAGTTCTGGTCCCAGACCCAAAAGCCTGTGAGATTGTGGACCCCAAGGAGGCCCAACCCCACTGTGGGGTCTCAGGGTGTACAGTAAGTTCTACCTGCATCATACATTAACTGCATGCTCCCCATGGACACCAGCCTTCATTTTTCTTCACAGGCCCTCCAAAATCCAGCATCAACCTCTGTCTGAAAGCCACTCTGCTCTCTCTTTCAGCCTCAAATTCTAAGCTAAAACTTTTCTGCAAGCTTAGGGATACCTCAGAGTGTGGTATCCCACAAGTCAAAGGCCCACAGGACCTATTTCCTGCAGTACTCCAAAGCACTCTTCTTCTATTGAAGATCCTGGGAAAGTCTGACAGAACTCTGGATCTCTGCTGAAGGTCAAGATTAAAGTTCAGCTAAAGCAATGCAGAGATCCCAGGATCTAGCATTTGATCTTTATGTCCCATCCACTCAGTGAAGAGAGAAAGTAGTGACTAAAGCTGATACCTTGTGTTCATTTTTAGGAGCTGGAAGTGGTCCCTACTGATAAATAAGGTGCTGGGCCCACGCTTCGTGTTGGTCAGTAAGAACAAACCAGACTTTGCTGCCTTTCACCCCTACGGTCACAAATAAAACACAAATGTTAAAAGTAAACCTTGCAAAGAAGCATAGAAGGTTACTATATTTGCATGCTTCATCTTGGCCAGAAGAATGACTTCTTTCTGAGAGGCTTCTTTTTCTTTCACAGGCATCTACAAAGAATTAAGAAACTGCATGCTAGCAGTGATATACTTAACTCTTTCCAAAAGCAGTTACATTGGTGTCAAAGCATTCCTACCAATACAGTAAGACTGCCACAAGGTGATGCAGAAACATTATAAAACACGATGTACACACAGTTTGAAATACCTATTTGCAGCAGATGTTTGGAAATACATTGGAACGTTATCAAATGATGACATCTTACACATGGGCAAATGGACAGCTTTAAACTTTTTGCACAGATGCTACTACTAAGTTGATGAAAAAGTTAACAAAGTTAACAAAAAGTTAAACCTTCTTTATATATTTGAAGAGTACAGGTCAGGGTGATTCTGTATTCTTAATAAGGGTAATTTCAAAAAAATAAAGAAAAAAGTTCTGTTTTACAACTGTTATGAGTTCTTGCAACACTTCAAGCAAAATCTTTACCCTGTTACAGTTAATAGAAGACATATTTGGTTGCAATTACATTTTTATCAATATAATTCCTTTAAAACTCATGCTTCAGAGTACACAGATTCTATTAAAGTGTCCTATTTCATTTGTAAAAATAAGTCTCCTACTCTCGTTCTTAAGAAACAAATATGAAATGTAACCCTAAATGATTCAAAAGATTCAGAAGGCGAAAAGACACACAGAGACACAGCTCATACAAGAAAGAAACACACTCTACAACATCAGACAAATTTTACAACTTCAGAGTCAGAATTTTCTGTAACCAGCTCTTGTTTAACAGCTGGGATAAACTACAAGAAAATATTCACTTTTTTTTTTTTCTATTTTGCATACACTGAAATACAAGATTAGAAATGACCAAATCAAATCAATTTTTTTTTTTCTGGGCTTGAATCTGCAGGTTATATAGTTCTTTCTAGGCCTCATACATACCAGTTTTCTTCTATTATGGTTCTCTCACACACCATAAATTCACTGGTGTGGCCCAGAACACAAGACCTGTCACAAGCACGTAGATACCCAGTGAAAATGACTATTGAAATTCCTGGGAGTTCAACTGCCTGTCCTTCTGGAAGTAGATATAGGAGGACATTACTCTGATACCTGGGCTAGCCACTCTTTCAGCCCACAGAAAGAAACACAGCACTTCTATGGCCCAATTCACCTCAGTCTAGAACAGAATTCTCAAGCACAACAAACAGCATCCTTGTTCTTCTAAAGCAGGCCGGAGCCCAACCAAGTAGCTGAGACGACAACTACAGAATGGACGTTTTGAGTTATACAAATTGAGTTATACAGTTAGACAAACCAAACTGCCACACACAATAAATGAGAATTGGAAGGACTCTGTTGTAAATCACTCATGTCTGAAAACATGGATGTGGGAAAAAAAAAAAAAAAAAGGGGGAATGGAAAAGTTTATAGAAATGTGTCACAGAACTGTGCCTTGTTAATTCATTAGCAAAATGTCATGGTAGCTGAATCATCTGCTATAAAAGTTAAATCGGGTACTACAATGTTTAGTAAGCACAGCTTTGAAAAGAAAAAAAAAACACAGTGAAAAACAAAGTGTTAACACCAAAATATTTACTCTAAATTTGAAAAATCACTAAAATGGCAGTCAAAGAGCACAGAGTCCAAAAAGTTCAACTATGCCTTTGAAGACACATCTACAAATGTGGTAAGACTTCACCCAAGTACACATGCTAGCAGAATGCAATCATCACAATTTGGTCAATAACTACTGTTATCATCCAGGTTTTGCAGTTTTACCTCGGTTAAATCAATCTCCTTGATAACACATTGCTCATCATCCACTTTTGCTTTCGCCAAGAATATTTTGCCAAAAGATCCTTCTCCAATTTTTTTAAGGATTTCATATCTATCCATGAAGTCTCTGTCTTAAAGCAGTAGCTAAAAAAAAAAAATGAATACCCAAGTTAGTATAGCATGTAGTCAGTGCTTTAACATCTGAGTATGGACTGCCAAAATAGAGACTGCCTTACAGTGCTGGAACTTTTTGCACATTTATATCATATTTTTATTACTGCTGCTGATGCTGCCTCCAACTGTTAGCTTCTGGAAGTCTGCAAATAATTGTGGACCTGCACTTTCAATAAGCATCAAATAAAGGAAAGATTGAAACACAGAATTGTAGAATCATTAATGCTGGAAAAGACCACTGAGATTATCCAGTTCAACCATCAGTCCATTCCCATGACACCCAGTGTCCTTCAGTGCCATATCCACACGTTTCATGAACACCTGCAGGGATGGCAACTCCCTGGGCAATGTGCTTCAATGCATCACCACATCACCACTCTTTCTGAGAAGCTGTTCTTCCTAATAGCCAAGCTGAAACTTTGCTAGTGCAACTTAAAGCATATTGCTCGTTACACAGGAAAACAGACTGACTCCTGCCTCACCACCACCTCTTTTCAGGCAGCTGTAGAGAGCATTAAGGTCTCTCCTGAGCTTTCTTTCATCCAGATTCCACAATCCCAGTTCCCTCAGCTATTCCCCATAAGACTTGTTTTTCAAACCCTTCACAGCTTTGTTGCCCTTCTCTGGACACACTCCATGGCCTCAGTATCTTGTACTGACAGGACCAAAAAACTGAACACAGTATGCAAAGAATAGATTTATACCAGACATTAAGAGGTAAGTCTTTACTGTGAGGGAGGTGAGACACTGGAACAGGTTGTTCAGAGAGGCTGTGGATGCCCCTTCCCTGGAAGCATTCAAGGCCAGGCTGGATGAGGCTCTGAGCAACCTGGTCTAGAGGGAGATGTCCCTGCCTACAGCAGAGGGTTGGAACTAGATGATCTTAAAGGTTCCTTCCAACCCAAACCGTTCTATGATTCTGTGACTATTGAAGGTGCAGCCTCACCAGAGCTGAATACAGAGAAACGTTCACCCCCCTGCTCCAACTGGCTGCACTATTTCTGGTACAAGGCAGGCTGCCAAGGGCCTTCTTGGCCACCTGGGCACACTGTTGGCTCATGCTGAGCCAACCAATCAACCAATGCTCCCAGGTCCATTTCTTCTACAGTCTTCCAGCCACTCTGCTCCAAGCCTGTAGCGTTGCCTGGGGTTGTTGTGGCCAAAGTGCAGGACCTGGCACTTGGTCTTTTTGAACCTCATCCCATTGGCTTCAGCCCAGTGACACTGTGTAGGGCCTTGGTATCCTGGGGCAGACCAACACTTTCAGCCATCTTGTGTCATCTGAAAACTTATTAAGGGTGCACTCAATCCTCTCATCCAGATCATCAATAAAGATATTAAACAGGACTAGCAGCATGCTCCCAGCACAAACTAAAATTAAAAGAAAGAAAGAAATAAGAAAAGGCAGCCTAAAATACAATGTAAGACTAATGATTTGGGAGTTTGATGATATTTAGAGGTTACCAATACTACACACTTATTCTTTAACGGGCAAAATAAACACAGAACACGCTGCTTGTTGATTTAGCTTGCACTCCTGGCAATGACTGCCAAAGGTATTTGCAACCCATGTGCAAGCAAACTAACACGGCTAATAGACGCACACGCCTTGAAGTTGTATGTATTAGCTGGACTACGAGTTGCCAGGGGAGGTGTGCAGACAACCACGCTGTTCCTGTCAGGAACAGCAGGCAGCTCCCTCAATCTATGGGGCCCTCGCACCCACTCGTGCCGCCTCCCACTCCCACCCGAGCCACCTCTCCCCGGGACGAGGCCCCAGGCCGGCCCCCCTGCCGGGGACACCAGCTGTGAGGAGGCAGCTCGGCGGCCACGGCTCCCCCACCGCTCCCTCCCGCCCGCTGTGGTGCCGTCGTCATGGCGACGGGGAGCGCCGCGCGAGCCCCTCTTCCCTGGGCTCGTGCCTCGCTGTCGCGCTCGGCCCGAACGGCGGAGCGCGGTACCTGCGTGCGCCCAGCCGGCTCCGGAGCACCGCGGCCAGCAGGAGGAGGAGAAAGCGGAGGAGGAGGAGACTTCCAGGTGGGCCTGGAGCCGCGGGCTATGCTTCGGCTGGAAGAGCTGATGGTACAGCGTTAGTTTGTCTCCGTATCAGAGCGGGAAAGTTAGTCCTTGTTTAGGAACACGTGAGTTTACGTACGTGCGTATGATGTACATAAAACTCTGGTCAGGGAGGCAATTAAGGCAAAAGCTCGCCCCAAGGTATTATCATAAGATTAATGATGTGTGAACAACGCTTCAATTAGCAAAGCTACATGTTTCTCATAACACGCCCTCCAGACACGACCTGTTAACCCTGCTGTGCAACACTGGAGAAGACCTGTAAGCCCCTCCGGTCCGACCACCAACCCGTCCCCCCGTCCCCACTCACGGCCCTCGGTGCCACGCGGCTCTTGAGCAGCCCCGGGGTGGTGACTGCACCGCCGCCCTGCGCAAAGCCGTGCAATTCCCTCTCAGTTACATCATACAGACAATTTGCACACTCGGAATTTTTTGACTGAGGTGACTTTATTAATAACCAACTGTTAATAACCACAGATGGGATTACAAATAGTGGCAAGACTGACTTTCGTTACTGTAGAAAAACTCCAGGTTTTCAGTCACTGCGTATCAACACCGTTTGCAGTTCTGACACCCAGTCTGGGTCATCTTCCTCAAAGTCCCTAAAAATAGATTTCAAAATGTTATTTTGCAAAGCAAAAAAAGTACAACCTCATAAAATCTTTACCTGCTTTGTATTTCTTTTCTTCCTAAAATTATACTCAGTAGGAGAAAATCTGTTAAAAACATCAACACCAAAGACTTATTCCCTGCACTTCTGTGATTAAGGAACTGGCAGGGACTCCCTTTTGAATTTACCCAAATAAGTTTTATCAGCTGCAAAGCCAGATGCACACACCAAGACACCGTATGTGTGTTGATGTGAAGGGTTGCTGTTGGACTGCAGCAGTACATCCCTGCCTGAGTAGACCATCTCCAAGTGCCACCAAAATAAACAACATATGCTAAGATTCTGACACTCCAAGAACACCCCACCCCAAATGCACACACATGTAAAATACAGTATTTTTCTTCAGAATGTGCTGACGTACTTTGCTTTTCCAAAACAGGAACATAAACAGAAGTTTAGAAGTTTCTACAAATGTATTTCAATAAGTAGGTGCAAAAGTGACTTCACTGCACTATGCAAGGAGTGTGAAGAATCATACACCAATGCAGCAAACACACTACTAGCAAGTGGTATTGCTGCTGTTGATTATCTGATTTCAAGGTCAGAGTACAAAGATATCTCATGCAAGAAAAAGGTTGCACATTACTGCAGATCTAATTTCATCTCCTTTTTTACAAAGTCACCAGCAAAAATAATCTAACAATGAGCAACTTCTTGAATCTCAACATCAAGAACTATAAATATAGCAAAGAAAGTATTTCTGATATCAAATGCTACTAAATTCTAATATCACTGTGTAAGAGAAGAATGAATTTAAGTGATAAGAAAAATACAGTTGTCTTTTTTTTTTTTTAATTAGAGGAATTTATGTATTAATTGCTTCAAGGAAACAAACAAAACAAAAACACAAGATGTCATTTGGACATACGTATCGTCTTCATCAGATCTAGGCTCAAGTCTCTCCAAATCTGTGGCAATATCTTCATGTTCCCCATCTAGTTCATCAGATGCTTCAGTTTCATCAGAAAGTGGACCTCTTAGAATATTTTCAGAAGCTTTGAAAGCATAAACCAAAATCACAAATTATAGAATAAAATTATTAAAAATGTTCTCTAGTTTGTCTCTAGATCTTTGCAGATTCCAGTACAAGCTCTTACCTATTTTAAGAACACAGATAAACCAGTAACTTAAGGTTGGATATCACAACAAGGCTCTGCCCCAGAGGTCAATGTGCCTGGAATAGGCTGTGCAGTGGGCACAGCCCTGAGCTGCCAGGAGTTCAAGGAGCATCTGGACAATTCAGATGTATGATCTGATTTTTGGGTGCTCTTGAGTGGAGCCAGAAGTTGGACTAAGTGATTCTTGCCAGACTAAGTGGATCTCTTCCTACTTGGAATGTTCTATGAGTATTTAAGTAGAGACAGAGTATTTACACCTGCAGCTCTGCATATCTACAGCCTATAGTTACCTTCCACCATCCTACCATCCTCTATTCAAAACAGAGCAGTATGACTCAGTGAAAGTGGATTCCCTGATGAGGCTACAGCCTAATTACTCCATCCCAACAACTCAGATATTATGCCACTTGGCAGGGTGAAAACTGTCAGACTCTTCAGGTGAAAGTCTTTCATAGATGCTGTGGGGATGTACAATCACTCAGGAATTCTCAGTTGGATTTTCTTTTTCAAGTTCACATTTAATTCTTTAAACTTTTACTGTTTAAAACAAAATGTATGTTGTTCATGTCTGTTGTGACATGTGCATCAGTGTTCAGTCTCTACACACAGGGCCTATCAATAAACATAGGAATTTACCTGGTTTATAAACTGTGTATGTTTCAAACGCTAAGCTGACATCTGCAGTACTGAGGATGTTCATCAGGGTCTGAGGAGTTTCCTTAGCCCACTGCTTACGTGGCTTACTTTCACTGTAGTTTGTAACAGAACCATCTAGGTATAAAATCATTATTAAATACAGTTACTCGGATGAAAACGCATTAGCAACATGAATTGCAAACATCACAGTTAAGAGAAAAACAAAGGTAGAAAACCTGTAATGCAAGCACCACACTGACCTCTCACAGCACACTGCAGGTGATGACATAAAGAGAGAAGAAAGAAAAGGAGAACAGGTACATCTCAACAACTGAGTTCTGCAGATGATGAGTTTTGTACAATATCTTCAATGTCACTCACTTCATGGCACGTTAAGAGAGGGGATGGTAGTGTAATTTCTTGGCAATAATTTTCATTTCAGGGTTGCTAATGTTAATTGTGGTTTTCATTACTCTTCAAAATGCTCCCATTACACAAGACCAGTAAGAAATCGTCAGTCTCAAATGTACCTTTTCTCTTCAGCACAGTGGACTTTCTGAGTGCTTATTAATAGGGTGTCTTTAAATGATTTTCACATCACTTTAAATATTTCCTGTGAAGTTTAGGTTTTTAACATCTGTAAAGAAGCACTGATATTATTTGAATGAAAATTGTGTTAAAACACATTCAATTAAATCTTACTTTTATTCTCTTCAGATGTAAAACTGGAAGAAAGCAAGGGAGCATTTTCCAGGACATCCACTACAGTACTGAATGTCCTCTTCTCCCATCGTCTCCTATGGAGATGTGTCAAATCAGTAACTCCTGAGAGGACTTCCAAAGTTTCTGCTGTAATTACAACAACAAAAGATGATCACCAGCAGATCTCACTGTTTGCTGTCCGTTCAAACTAGCACTGAGTGTTCAGCATTTCATATTTGATGCTATGAGCACAGTTCTTGACCTAGAAACAGGATGTAGAATAACCCCATCGAGTCCATTTACTCCATACCAAATGTTTTCAAACAGTTCTTTCTTAATACTTTGGCCAAGACTTTTTCAGGAACTTGAGATGATCAGTAAGAATCAATACAATTAGGAAGCAACAAACAGCAGCATGGATTTATGTAGATGCAGACTTGTGTGCTCTACCTGTTTAAATGTCTGGATCAAGAACATTTAAAATCACCAGATAGAAGGAAATTCATAAGCCTTAAAACTTACCCTCTTCATCTTTTTTCCTTTGTTCTCTTGTGCATTCATTCAAATCTTTAGTTGTATTTTCACTTTTCAACCACGTGCTACCTTCATCTTTGCTTTGCTTTAAGAGAATAAGGACTGTGTTAATCATTATCTTTGTTGGTTGGCCTAAGGATCAGAAAACTAAATTGCAGACACCATGAAAGCAGTGGCAACAGCAATTGCACTGGATCTATTATTACACTACAATCCACACTGCATGTTCTTTTCTTGACAGTCTCCTTTTGAGACTAAGTATGAATGTAGTTACTTGATGCAATTTGTGGGTTTGTTTTTTTTTTTTCACATTTGAAAGCAGTAGCAATATAAAGATAACATGAGTCCTATTCCCTGAGAGAACAAGTTGGACCCAAATATTAAGTTTCTCAGATTGACAGGTCTATTAAGAGAAAAAATGAGCCCTACTGACAACATGTTTTGAAAAATATACTCAATATGGCTGGGACAGGCTGTGCTATGATCTCCTCAGAAGTGTTTTCTTTCTTGGTCACTTGTTGCTTAATACTCCTCACCTAAAATCTCACATTGGTGCTAAAACTGGTGAGAATGATGTCCCCACTGGATTGTTTCTATAGGAGACTGTTCAAAATGTGTCCCCAAAGCAAAGAAAATACATGATTTTATGCAGCATCTTACATCTCAGAAAAGTGAGGGGTTTTATTTGTTGGTTTTTTTTACATAACTATAATGAAATCCACTTTAGAACTGAACTAAATGTGGAAAACATCAAAATGTTACAAAGGTCTGAAACTGGCATAGAAGACTGGTCTACAGTTTTAGCACACTAAGAGTTTCCAGAATGATATTTTTCTCTAATACAGAACATTCTGAACTGCCAAAATGTAAATAGCATATTTATAGTTGAACACCTACCTTACTTTCTTTCTTATTTGGGCCTCCACCAGCTGCAACACTGCCTGATACATTAAGGGACAGATTGAAGAGTTAATGCCTTTGGCAAACATCTGTGGTAAAGTGGTATTTGAGAGGTATGGCATCATTACCACTGAAGGAATTTCTTCCTTCAGTGAGGAAGAAGGAAAATTACTTCACACTCCTGTCTGTGCATCTCATTCTCAATGCTGAGTCCCTCTGAACCTTTCTGCAATAAAATACAACTGCTTGGGCTGCAGTTGTATATAAACTTGAGTGTCATTAAATGCATTCAGTGTAGTTAAATTAGATAAAATCCAAAATCTTCTTTAAACCAAATAACAAAAATAGCTTGCTTCACTGTGTTCTGGGAAAGAAAACCCAGTCACATTTAAAATAGATGCAACAGCAAAAAGTTTTGCTCATTTCAAGATTAACAAGCTTAATCCTAGCACAAGTCTAAGACTTAAAATCTCTTACTGCAGCACTGCACTGTATTTCTGACAGTGGGAATGTAATGATGTATAGCACTCAGCTATGCCCAATTAAAAGTCTTCTAACATGAAGCTTCATGATGGAATGCAATATACATTGTTCAAAGACTTTCCATACAAGTTCAGGAATATTAAACTTTGAAAGAATTAAAAAATGATTCAAGCATATAATATTAACATTTTACAGCTGTATTTAAGATCTTACAATTCCTAGTCACTTTATTACTCCTATATCAAGAAAAACATCACTGACACCTTTTGGTCTTATTGCAGTGCCTTTGCATTTCCTGGTTTCCTTTAGATCTTGCTTGAATTCTTCTGTCACCTGGAAGTGTATGCACAAATGTTAGAACTGTAAGATTTTAATCTTCCTCAAGCTACTGTATATAGTTTGTTAAAAATAGCCTTAGTATACAAAACTACTGTTACAGATCATGCCTTATTTTAGCAGCATGATGTCAATACTCAACTTCTCTTCTTAAAACCCTACAGAAAATTTGTTTCTCTGAGATGTCTACAAGTATATTTATAGCTTTTAATGTAGGATTTACATAACACATTTCATACTGTTGCATACTACCAAATTACAGATTTTATTTAGTGCCTGACACGTAGATATTATTGTTCAAATCCAGAGACAAAGACAATACTGTACCTCAGAAGGGAAACAATTTCTGATAAGTTTGGCTAAGCAACCTCTTGCAAGGATAGTAGTCGCTGACGGACGATTCTTGGGATTTCTCTTGAACATCTGTTTTATTAAGTGATGGAGTTCATAGCAGTAGTGAGCTGGCAGAGGACTGTAGGATCCTTTGCATATCTTAAGGATTAGATGTTTCCAGCTATTGGCTTGAAACTGCGTTAAAAATAAATGAACATCAGAGCACACAGTGTGTAAAGTATTCAATGAATTGATGTCATTGAAGAGCAACTTTAATATTTATTATATAATAATAGTGGTATGCATCTATGTAGACTCTCTCCAGTCATACTGATTTGGCTCCTGATTGGGGAATTTCAGGCTGTAATTCAGGTGTGCAACTATAACTTTGAGTACATCAGTAACTATTTTACATTTTACACAGCTATTAAATGGGCATTTATTTATGCTAACAATTAAGTAGATATAATTTCCTGAGAATTAAAACATCTCAGATATGTGAAGTTTCTTTGCTGCTAAAAAGGGAAGGCTGTTCTGCTCCCTCTTAAGCACTACCTGAAGAGCTGTGACACTGCCAAAGCCATGACAAAGACATACACAGGGCAGCACACTTCAGTGCCTCATCACTCAGTGATGTGCAATATAAGTTTCTATGCTAATAGCAGCTGCAGCTGTAAGGAATCTTCACAGAATCAGAAAATCACAGAATGGTCTGGGCTGGAAGGGACCTCAAGGATCATGAATCTCCAACTCCCCTGCCACATGAATCTCCAACCTCCCCATTTAATACTAGACCAGATCTTTTGCTGTTACAAAGGATTTCAAGCTATAGCAGTAGCTTGATGAAATGAAACTGCTGCTTATAGAACAACGTACAACAAAATATCCTTATGTTAGGATGATCTCATTTCCTGCCAAAAAAAAGTTACCTTGATAAGGCTTTTAGTCTTAGCCACGTGTCCATATAAAGAAGGCAGAGGAAGTTAACACATAGGGAGCATAGCATCAAACACATGAAATCCAGTGTACTAGAAGTGAACAGAGATATAAAACCATACATCCAGCTTCCCTCTGTCCCAGTAAGAGAACACTACTTAGACAGCAACTTAACAATCAGTCACTGATGTGAAGTTCCAAACTGCTTATTTCTTTCATTTTGCTGTAGTTGCATACAATGTAGACACGTTAGAAAAGATTTTGAGTGTCCTTGCCTCCATCTCCTGTGATCAGCTAGATCCTATAAAATGCAATGCTTGTGCCAACATCCCAACAGATATCTTGATTCAGTGTGGGACTCACTGGGCTTCTTATTAAGTCCCAAATCACCTCACTGATAGGAAGGAAAACCGAGTGAACAAGGAAAAAAAGAATTGTTTTCAAGCAATTTAGAAGACTGGGCATATCACAGAAGGGTTCAGTAGACCACGAGCTGCAGAAACACAGAAGGAAAGTAATGGAGGAAAAGTGGGAAGTGTAGAGCAGTACTTCCCTGTCTCAGAAAGAGCAGCAGCAAACACTTCAGTCAAAAATGTAATTTTCTACGAATCCAAGTTCAGCAACTACTGATTAAACTTTAAGGATTTTCAAAACTGTTCTAATATCCATATAGCCATACTTACTGGATGTTTAAGAGTGCACAGCTCATACAGGATGCATCCCAGAGACCATATGTCACTGTAGGCATAGAGAAAGATAAGAGAAATTGAGACAGAAATTACAGTTTAACAAGTAAAATAGTCCAGTAAAAGTGGAATTCACTATGTGTATGTAACTGAATTGAATAAACTAAAATAAATCTAACCATAAATCTATAAATCTGCAAATAAAAACTATAAAAGTCAACATGATAATGTGCTTGGCATCTCCAGTGGAAATGATCTTGCTTATTTTAACCCACCTTGAAGTAAATAAGGATAATGTCACACAACTGTACTCAGCTTTTTATTCCCAGAATGTCTTCTAAGCAATTTACTTCAACAATATTTATATCCTTCTGCATTGCAAAGCCTTTGTACTCCACAGCCCTGAGCATCAAATGGCAGCTACACAACCCTCATTCTGAGAACTGGAATTCTAGTCCCTGCCAACAAACATTTTCCTACAGGGAAAACATCACAATTTCACAAGGGCAAGTAATGACACCTGCAAAAGATACAACTCGACACTATCCTTGCAAGAGAAGCAGAAAAATCTTAAGCACTATAAAGCTCTCCTCTCTGCTGCAAAAATGAGTCACTCTGCAAATCAGATTCAGGTACAGCTCTGGTCACAGAACAGAAGTAGGAGGGGGGATATACCATGGCTCAGTAGCATCCAGTCTGTGAGGAAGCTGTGAGCACCATTCTGTCAGGTTGCTCACAGAAGTCCTTGCATAAGGACTAGAATAACTGGATTCAGTCAATCTAAGAGTCATCAGTTCTGTAGCCATCATCCCTACATTAAGACAGGCAAGAAGAGCTTAAAAAATAAAACAACCAAGAAACATACATGTATGTATATGTGCACATAAATACACATGTGTGTGTTTATGTATCTTATTTACTCTTACAAATGCACACAGAGGTCGGGACAGCAGTTTTTGAACTCCTAAGATTGAAGATACTATGTCTTCAATTACCTAAATAAAGAGGAATTTAGGCCCTTGCACCTAAGGCCCCCTGCCCCAGAAATTACTCCTTTCTCAATTCAATACTTGCCTGAAACCAAACAAGTATCAAGCACAAAGTCAGATAACTTCAAATAAAAAGTCAGTCAGTCATTATCTGTGACCACTGAAAACATGAATACCTTTTGTTGTTGTATGGCATGTTTTCCCATATTTCAGGAGGTACGTAGTAAGGAGTTCCCACGTATGTGCAGGCGTATGACATCGGGCTATTGAAATGACAAAGAAAATCCACATGAAATGTAATTCTTCAGGACATTTTGTACTATTTATGTATTGCAAAATAAAACAATACCACTGGAACCAGTGGAAATATCCACATACTGTGCAAGAAGCCGTGCAGATCCAAAATCTCCCAATTTTACTTTTCCATTTTGAGTGAGAAAGACGTTCTGCATTTCAAGAGAACAACAAATTCATACACTTAAATAATTTTTAGGAAATACAGTTTGTACATACAGAGAAGATAATGATGATCACTTCTGACATTTTGTATTTCCTTTTACTTGCTTAAGCTAATGCTTCTAGGACAAAAAGTTAAGCAGTATATTTTGTTCAAAGGTAAACAGAATAGCAATATAGACCCAAATTCTCAGCATCAGTAGCAGAGAAAGAATCAGAAATGCCTTCATCTCAGTGCTGTACTCAAAGCACTAAGGGCACGCTTCTGAGTTTCTACCTTTTTGCTAGGAAATAACAAGAAAGAAAAAATGAGAGGCAAAATAATCACAAACTGTTTACTCCATACACCTTTTTTCATGCCTCCATTATTGTTCTAAATTATCTGCAGTTTGCCAGAAGCACTCTATTATCAGTGTGGCTATGAAGGGCATAATTATATTAAGATGACGTGTAAGACCACATGGTTCCATACAAGTGAAAAACAGCATGTAGCAGTAGCAGGTAATTATAACAGAGTTGAACATCTGCAAGCAGAAGAGTTTGTAAGTAGCAAAAAAAAGCTTGTTCTGTTCACCTTAGATTTGATATCCCTGTGCAATACACGCTTATCGTGAATGTGCTTCACACCCAGGCACATCTGCACAAACCAGCAAAGGATCTGAAAAAAGTAATGAAGAGTAATAATGGCTCAATACTGCAGGTAAGGATTCCTTCACTAACAGAGTTTTAAAAAAAGCACAGAAGAAAGTGTGTTCCCAACACCTGAGAGTTATCAGTAACTCCAGCACAGTGACCCCAAGTTTCCACAAAAGGCTGAATCCTTTAAAATAAAAGTGTGTATTTTAATAAGGCAGAAAGAATGCTGTGCCTAGAAAAACAAATAACACACAACAATCACAAAACCAGGGAAGCAATTTTACGTGTGTCCTAATTATGATTTCATAGCAAATAAGCAGATAAAAAATACTTGCACTGAGATAATATAATGTTTCTAAAATGAATTGTGTTATTTTAAATGGCCTTAGAGATGTTGGGCCAACCTGAGGATGATATCAGTTGAGGATTCTGGTCTTTTCATTTTAATGAAGATGATGCTTATAAGTGGCAGGATGTGGCTTTTAAATCACAACAACAGAACTCCGAGCTTCCTCCAAAATAATTTCATAGCTTCAATGACAAAAGGAGTTCATGCATCACGTTTGCTTCAAACGCTCAACCGATGCATAATATTTTATTTAGTCTCTTAGCTAATTTCAATTATCTCAGCACAGTACTTTATTTACTTTTCATTTGCAGTACCTCTTACTTGACTGGTTTGTATTAAGTTCTTCCTTAATTGCATACATTTATGCATTCAAATCTGTATTTTGCAAACTGTTCACACATTTCTCAGATACAGACAGCAGTTTATTTCTTATTCCTTTTACAGTTCAGTACTTGTTCTGCTGAAATTACAAAAGAAGCAGTGCTTCTATTCCCTTGATGAGTCGACGGTTGGAATAAATGACCTTACTGATCTTTTCCAAGCTTAATGATTCTGTTATCATCTTATTTCATTTTAAGTAGTTTAAGGTGTTAGCATATCTATTACATTTTTTTATGTGACATAAAGTACTTCTTAATGTACTCCAGTTTACATGAAGAACAACTCCAAGGTCCTTGTTTCAAAAATATGTGTTTTCTTACCGTGTCTTCAGGGAACAACTTTCCTCTTTGGTGTTTAATCTTTTGCATTAGATCTCCATCATCACAATACTCCATCACTATATACAGGTGTCCATCAGCTAGATTTCAGGCAATTTACAAATAATTAGTAATTTAATGAACAGAATACATATATTACTGTTACTATCAAGTTCCAACTACATGCTAAAAATGTGGTCTTCGTGCCATAGCAGTATGCAACTTTTAATAAAACTTTACAACTAATCTTAAAACTTTACTGGGTTCAGTTTTGGGCCCTCACTACAAGAAAGATATTGAGGCTCTGGAACGTGTTCAGAGACAAGCAACAGAGCTGCTGAAGGGGCTGAAGCACAAGATGGCGAGCACCTGAGGGAACTGGGATTGTTCAGTCTGGAGGAGGCCTTATTGCACTCCATAACTCCCCGAAAGGAAGATGTGGCAGATGGTAGTCAGCCTCTTCTCCCACATAACTAGTGATACAACTAGAAGTAATGGCCTCACGTTGCAGCAGGGAAGGTTCAGGTGGGATATTAGATAAAATTTCTTCTGTGAAGGAGTGGTGATGCACTGCAACGGGCTGCCCAGGGAGGTGGTAGAGTCATCGTCCCTGGAGGCGTTTAAGAAACATTTAGATGTTGTACTGAGAGACATAGTTCAGTGGGAAATACTGGTGATAGCAGGCAGTTGGTTGGACTGGATGATCTTGGAGATCTTTCCCAACATTCGTTATTCTATGATTCTAAATACAGATATTTTAAACTTTTATATTTACCTTCAAATGATTCTTTATAGGCAACAACATTTGGATGTTTCATTTTAGCCAAAAGAATAGCTTCCTTCCTAGAGTTCTCTACATCAGACGAAGACTGAAAATGTAAGTACATTTATATAAAGGTCACTCTAAAACATTTTCATCTATACACTTGACACATATTTACACATGACATCTTTAATTTATTTTATTCTGTTATTTTAAGAATTTGCTTATATATATATTTATTTATATGAAAAATTTCTAATTTTTAGAAACTTGAAAACTATCTTCTTCACTGCAAGGTTTATTACTAATTGTAGACTTCTTCCTGAAAATATTGAGGGCTCAGTTAATGATTTTCTATTTTAACAGCATAGAACTATGCAACAACAAATCAGCACACACTGACTTTGGAACAGCTGACAGCTGTACTGCACAAATTCAGTGTAAAACCAAGTGCCCAAGTGCTAACTTAGCTTCAGCCTAGAGGAAGACAGAGCCTCCCATTTTGTGATTTTTTTTTGTTAGCTACGTGCAGCACAGGTAACCTGACTAACTGAATTTCAGCAATAATATGAGGCTCAATTCCCCATTAGACGTTGCAGATGAAATCTAGATTCTGGCGAAGTTGATAGGAGTCCAGTCAACTACAGTAGAGGAAGTTTTTCACCATGAGGGCAAGGATGCCCTGCACAGCTGCCCAGAGAAGCTGTGGGCTCTCCATCCCTGGAGGCACTCAAGGCCAGGTTGCACACGTGCGTTACTTACCACAGGAAGCCTAATTTCCTTCACGGCATACTTCTGGTCGCTGACTTTGTGCTGAACTAGGAGAGCTCTCCCGAAGGACCCTTCTCCCAATACTTTCAGTACTTCGTATTCTTCCATTTTTTACCGACTGCGATACCCGAGGCCCCAGGCCGCTTCCCGCGGCAGCAGGGCTCCCGCTACGCCTCGGCCAGGGCGGCAGGCAGGGGGATGCTGCGGAGCGGCCCCCCAAGACTTGGCGCTCGGCCCCCGAACGCGGAGCACCCCGCCGCGGGAAGGGAAGGAAGGCGGCACCCGGCCGCTCTCTGAGGCGGCGCCGCGCGGGAAGGCGGGGCACAGCCATGGCGGCCGCTGCCGGGTGGGGGTGACAGAGCGCAGCCCTTACAGCAAAGGCTGGTTAACAAGGAGCTGCGCTGGGCATCCTGCTGTCCCGAGAGACTCTGGGTGCTCGGTGCTGCACAAAACCCTGTAATCCAAGCAAGTATGTGTTTAGTATGCTAAGTGTACTGAAGACTAGTGCTCATAAAACACTGGAAAAAAAAAAAAAAAAAAGAGATGTCAAATATTAACAGAAGCGGAGTTAAAGCCACTTGAAGAAGATGAAGAATGTGAAGAGCATACACATTAGAATAAACTAAAATAATGCCCAGAAACTCAGTCCCAGGGCTGTAGCCATGAGCTGCAATTAGTTTCCAACCCCAAGCCTATAAATAAGACACAAACACAAGTCAGCTGATTTGTTTAATAAGCCTACCATATTACAGACTAACAGAAACCGACATAAGGTAGGTTAGTGAGATTATTCATGGCCAGATGACTAAAAGGATTGTACTCAGTTTTGTTGAAATACCCCCTTAAAAAAAAAAAAAAAAAAAAATAGAAACAAAATCCAGATACTGCAGTTTAAAACTGGTTGCATACCACACTAGCTAGTTTCTGTAGTAGATATTTCCCTATTGGAACTCCTAAGTTACTTTTGATCCTTAAGCAAAGAATTAGAATATACAATTCTGATGAACTCATGGGAATTGTAACAGGAAAGAGTAAATATTAACAATATAATCACTGAGCTGTTACATGAAGTGCGTTAAGCCTAATCTTTAAGTATATAGAATTAATCAGGTTTAACATGAAGACACTGATATCGTTTAGAACCAAACAGTTCCCTTGGATTTACCACAAGAGTTTGAAAACACGGGAAGATACAAGCTTAAAAACAGCATATTAAAACCAGATTTCATCCTAGGCTAACCACACAAGGTTTAGATAGCTCCTCTCCTAAGGCTGCTAAAACAACAACAAAAGACACCCAAGCTTTCTTAAAAATCCAATTCCTCCGCCCCTCCATGTAGTGTTAATGCCACTTCTCACTCTTCTACTTCAGCGCTTGTTTCTTCCAGTTTGTCATTCTGTTTATGGAGAAGTGCTTTCGATTCCAATTCCTGCAGCTGTTCAGATGAAGAGACAAGAGAATCTTTAGGAGTATCTGAAAGCTTGTACATCTTCTCCCGAATTCGTAGAGAGTACCTCAAAGGGGTTATAATCTTCAGGTCTTTAGCATCAGAATCGTTTCCATCATAGTGCATCTTCACACTTGGGAAAAGAAACAAATTACTTCACACAGGACAGATAAGCTATCTCTCTAGTACTTAGCAGAAGCAGAACTATAATTACTCCTATCCACTCTATCTTCCCATAGCTTGAAGAAAACAGTGAACAGGCTTCCCCATCCATACAGTTAAAGTTGGATATCCATCCTCTTTTTCAGGAAAGATTTTAGCCTTGTAAAAATCCTGAAAAGTTTCTAAAGGAAGAATCCTTCATCACTCCTTTCATCAGGAAGGAGGTTATCTTTTCACTGTCAGGGACAGCAGACAACTGCTAGGAGCCCAACTCAGCACATGGCAGAGCTGAGCACAACTTTCCCCAGTCTGTTGTCACAAAAGAAACATTGGGGCAAAAGAATAAAAAACAAAACAAAACTTCTCTGCTTCATCCCAGGACCCAGGATTACCATCCACAGTTTTTGTATCAAAATGCAATTACAGGACAGTTGCTTCTTGTTTATACCCTCTGTATTTGTTTTTTTACATACAAACACACTCATGTTTTTCACTGAGTGGGCACTGGAACAGGTTGCCCAAGGAGGCTGTGGATGCCCCATCCCTGGAGGTGTTCAAGGCCAGGCTGGATGTGGCTCTGGGCAGCCTGGTCTGCTGATTGCTGACCCCGTGCATAGCAGGGGGTTAAAACTAGATGAGCATTGTGGCCCTTTTCAACCCAGGCCATTCTATGATTCTATGTTTGAAAGGGTAAGCAACTGTAAATACCTGATTTTCCTTGACCTAGCTCACTGTAGAACTGGTACAACTACAGGGGCTCTGAAGCTACAGTTCTTCCTCTGCCACGAAGACATTTTAGTATAGTGAGGCATTTCAAAACAGGTAGTTATTATTAAGGAATTATTTTAAAAAGACTTTTTTGAACAAAGAAAAACAATCCTAAAAGCCTTGAGTACTTTTAATTGTACGTTCTCATATGCAATGCTTCTCTCTTTCAGAGCAGCACAAACATTACTTTTGGCTCAGACAGTGCTTCTTTTCAATAGTTACCTTAAATAACCTTACCTTTCCAAACAGGGGTTGGTAGATTCTTTAATGAGTTGTAATCCACCTGTGTCATTATCCTTCTCAGGAGAGTTAACTGTTTGAGCTGTATCTTTTACTCTGTCTTCACTCTGCTCTTTTCTTTCACACTTTTTCTTTTTTGCACGTTCTTTATTTTTGTGCTTTTTATTCTTTTTTGGCAAGATCTCTTCTTCTGGTTTAAAGACTAGGTCTGGTTCTTCTTTTTTGACCACTTCATTGCCAGTCTCTTCCTTCTTGTCATCGTTCTCTGCTTTCTGATCATCAACATCAAGATCCTTGAAGGTCTCGTGAACCTGCTCAACAGATGAATTGAGTTCTTTGCTGATTTCCAGTACCTCATTTAAATGAGTTTCTATCACAACTCCCCCTAAAAATGAAAAATGAAAGAAAGTGTAGCTGTGATTAATTACAGTTACAGAGAAGTTTTTAGGGATCTCTGAAATCTTAGTTTTGCACAAGAAAGAAAAAGTTAGAAAACTGAGTCTGGGCCACAACAACTTCAGTTACCAGTCATTTTATCACTTTAAGAAAACTCAGGCTAAGTACATCCTGAGAAGTCATTCCCTTCCTTCTCAGGTGCAGCAACTCTGAATAGAGTATTTCAGACAGTTTCTGAGATCAAATACTTATTGGGCTGTTCTGTAGCTACTTTGCTTCAAAACTTGGAGTATTTTCACCCAGCAATATGCATCTTCTATTGAAACAGCTCATATGTGAAAGAGGCAACTGACTTACTAAATGAAAAGAATTGCTACACATTGGATTCTCAGGCTAAAAAAAAGCTGGACAACATCAACTTGAGAGAGTTTAAGTAGTTTGAACACAAAAGCATCTCCAGTGATTTATTATTGAAGTATTTGTTTAATCAAGGTTGTTTTCAAATTAAGTACCAAATTCCCATGAAATAATTTCATATAGGCACAAATATTTTTAAGCAATTTGTGCTGCTTGTCAAGCCAGACATTGAACTAATGTGAAACACTCAAACTTACCATCCTCAGACTTAACCAAGTTTTCAGTGTTTCTGATAGCATCTATCAGCATGCGCCGTAGTTCATCTCGAGGCTAGAAAAAAGGTTTCAAATTTTGTTTTAGAAAAGCAATTCCAAAATCATATTTGAATCCATCTTATTTAGTATAAGTTACAGGGAAAGCAGTACATAACATACAGTGTGTACTTAATCATTTGATGCTTTTCAGACAAAGTCAGAAGATAGATGAATCCTGCACTTTCTGTATCCAGCTCACTACAGCCATATTTGATTACCTCAAACCTTGCTGATATTAAAGCAAAGGAATCAAGTCCATCAGGACTGCAAAACTGAGTTCTGTTTGGGTTTTTACTGATACTAGCTTTACTACTTTATTTCTTCTCTGCAGATCATCATATGGTGCTAGGAGTCAAACCTTATTTTCAAAAGCATAAAGGTATCTACAGCAATTACAAACCAAATCCAAGTTCTTGTGCTCAGACAAGTCAGGTGACCCTTCTGTCATACAAGTATTAAAATTAGAAGTAGCTGCATTTTTTAAATTTTTTTTTAAATACACACCCTGCTTTCATGCCTTTTAGTCTCAAACTTCAAGACAAGTTGCTCACCATTGCTCCTGCCAAAATAGCTTCCTCATAGCCAGCCACAAGCTTTTCAGGAGGGCCCATCTGTTCAAGACGCATCCAGCAGATCCAATATTTTGCAAGCTTTTTAGCCCCAGGAATACTCTCTGTCAGTTCTTCCAACATGGCACGTGCTTTGTTACCTTGATTTCCCTAAAGTTGAAGCAAAAAAAAAAGTTCAAGTGCAGTGAACATCCTGCAGCACCATATTTCAGCTACTTTTGACCCAAAAACCAAGAGTTTGTTGTGGTTGCTTCGAAAAGCGCCCCTGAAAGTTGAAGACAGCAAATATTTACAAGACTGAACTATGAATATGAGCTGAAGAATTCTCATTCACCTGTTCTTCTCAATGAAAACCAGTTATGCTATTCCTTTTATATAGAAAGCTGCATAGCCCATAGATACAGATGTGGAATTACTTCATAAAGACTTCCAGAAATCCAGGCATGTTTCTGCAGATGTGTTTTAGATTAGTTACTTCACAGCTCTTCTACTTTATGAAGTTACCATTATTGTCTAATTATACTGTTTAGTTGTGCAAGTTAGTAAAGTTGAGCAACAACTAATTTCTTCAGCTGCCAGCAAAATCCTATGATATTGCTTAACTTGAGGAGCAATGAATCCCTTGCATCTGATCCATAGGTCCGATACATCCACAATACTCCCATGCTGTAGGGCTCTATGAGTAGAATTTGTAGGCAAGAGACTGAGTACCTGCTCAGCTAACTGCAGACATTCTGTAAGAGTCTTGTTGACTTTTTCACTATTTAATTCATAATCTAAGAAACCACCAGTAGAAGAGAGTTCTTCATTCTTAGGCTGTGATCCCAGAAGCACAGATGTAGGCGGCCTCTTCATCACTTTCCCTCTAGATGCCCTCCATTCAGCCAGGCGAACTCTGTATGGAAGAACATTATTAGGTCTAGTTAATCAGATTTCATGATTTATTTTACAGTCAACTGACATTAATTGCAGTAAGTCTTACAAAGACAAACTTTGTGAAGAGTATCCACGTAGTCCTCTCCTTCTAAGCTTAAAAGGAATACAGTTGCCAATTAGATCTGCACCAAAATCTCAGAGCCACGTGCATCACTCCACCTACTTTAGGTATCTACCAGGTCAGAAGTCTTTGATCTCTCCCTTTCCAACAGCAGGAAGTGCGTTAGGCTCAAGACCTTGACTTTTTAATAGGATAAAGAAAAACACACTTGTGTTCATTAGTCATAGCCACCTCTCTTCTATAATCCCCATCACCCAGTATAGAGCAGAAAACTAGTCAATTTCAAACAACCCAGTTCTCCTACAGCAAGAACTAGATCAAGTAAGATAGCCACAGGAAGAACGCAAATACCTCACAAGGTCAAGCTACAGTACAGTGACTCGTTCAGTTACCTTCTCTCCTCTGCAGATTCTTTCAGAAAAAGAGACTTCTTGATACTGTTAGCTTTATAATCCTGTCCTGTCTTGCCATCAGGTACAACAGAAAATTGCTTTGCTGGAGCTTCTGGTTTTCCATTTTCACACAGGTCCTCACATCTCTTCATTCTTAGTGTTCCATGGTCAGAATTCTTAGTAGTAGCCTTCAGTTGCTGAGGTCCCCTCTTCCCAATCACCTTTTGGGCTGTTAATTTTTTTGGTACTACTGCAGATGTTGATGGCTGTTTATTTAGGCTGGACTGGAAGTTAGTAGCAGGTTTGACAGATGGTTTGCTCTGTAACGGTGGGACACAATTAGGTTTTACAGAATTAGGATTATTTGTGACTTTCACAGTCTTCCGAACTACATTGCAGCTGCTTCCAGACAAAGATTTCACTGTTGGTTTGGTGGCAGAAATAAGAAGCTTCTCATCTGACAAAGAACTCTTCTCCCCCTCACTCTTTGGTGCTTTTCGGAAGGAGTTGATCTTGGATTGGATGACTCTGCCACGATACGTACCAAGCACTGGTTTCTTTGGGAGGCTGACATTTGAACTCTGTTTTTCTGCTGGCAGTTGTTTCTCTTTCATGGTTTTTACTTGCAGGGACTTGCTGATTAATACACGCTGAGACTTTATTTCAGTGACTTTATTCACTGAGGAGTGATCTTCAGGATTATAGCTCGTCTCCGATGCCAGTGTGATTGTAGAAGATTTCAAAATATTTTCTTCTGAAGTTCTGCTTGCTTGGTCCCATGAAAGCTCATTGGCATTCTCTTTATCTTCCTGAAACCAGAGGAATTTCCATGAAGATGTTAGATGTGCATTCATGTTGCAGGCTATTTAAGTTCCCTAGAGGCTTTTGTATATTTAAAGGAATCAATTAACAGTAAATGCCAATTTAAAAGTGATAGTATGTACAGAAGTAGCATACATATACACATCAAGTAGAATATTTTTCAACTATTATTCCAGAACTCATATTTGGGAATCAAATGATTGTTTACATTTTGCCTTGGGGAGTAAAAAGGGCTAGACTCCCCCTGCAGAAAGAAAATTATTTTAAAAGCCACTGTCAGCTTTCCAAGTGCCTTCCAAGAAGATTTCTACAGTACAAACTTGCTTTAGGCTGCATGCAGTCAAAAGCAAATTCACAATTTGAATAACATATCACTTAATAGCAGCACAAATTCTCCTTCACCATGCATAGCCCAGTGAATGTAGGTAGTGAGAAAAGTCTTATTCAATAAGGCCATTAGAATGATTCTTTCTATCTGCTATCCAGATAGAAAGAACTTTTGTTATTAACGAGTTATGGATAAAAAAAAAAAAAATAGACCTTGTTTTATAAGGCATTCTCCCTACTACTCCCTGAAACTCTTGTCTTTACATTCCTAGTATCATCCCAGCTCAGAGGTTATAAGTGAGACTAGTTCCTGGGTATTCAGCATTCTCTTCGGATTACATTAAGCCTACCAGCATTACAATAGTCAGTTGTTGGTTAGTTTAATACAAAAAACAAACAAGCACACTAGATGATTTCTCTATTCTGACAGAACTTGATAAGATTTTACATAGCATTCCTGAAGACTGAAAGAAAACCATACATTAACCAATCACTGAATGAAATCTTAACTGGATGTGCCTCTGCACCTGCAAAATTCTCATGTTCTAGAAGTTACATTTCAGGTACTTGACTTCAGTGAGCAGAACACGATAGCCACAGAAAGAGTATTTGACTATTGAAGACTTACCATTTCTGGCTTTGGAGATGCTGACAGCTTTGTTTTATCTTGTAGTTTATTGCCAGCTGCTTTCCTAGTTCTGCTACTGTATTAAGAAAAATTAAAGATTATCTTAAACAACACAAGAATACAATTCAGGCAGCAATCTACAAGTTGAACTCACACTGAAGCAATTCTGCTCAGCATGAACTCTGCCTCCAGGAAAGAGAAACGGTTAAGCAAGCACTGGTCATGGCACAGGCTGTAAGACATCTCCCACATCACAGGAAGCTGGCTGAGGCAGGGAAGAAAAGTTAACTGACCACATTCACTTCAGATATCATTCTTATGCTTAAGGTCAAGATACAAAAGGTCAAGTGTCCTACACGCTGCTCTTGAGGGAGGAATAGCCAAAGAAGCAGAAAGCAAGGAAAAGTAAAGTAGATCAAGCACTACAATAAGGCCACTAGTACAGTTAAAGTAGCCACTTCCTCCAATCCCTCTCTCCCAAAAAAGACAGCTTTCTACAACATGAAAGCACGTGCCTTTTCTTGCTACACAGAACAGGTATTTGATGGATTATATTTATTCTTGCAATTCATGTGCATTTTATATTCAAAGGTCACTCACTGTTCATCTAGATTTGTACCATCAAGACACTGTTCATCAGCGAACAGAAATAGGGAGCATGCCACTTCAAGTACATAAAGTGCTAAACCAGGCTTTCCATTTAGATAAGAATAAATGCCATGCTGAAGTTTCCTAATTGCAAAAACATTAAAATGGCAA
Source organism: Centrocercus urophasianus (assembly GCF_019232065.1). Lineage (NCBI taxonomy): Eukaryota > Metazoa > Chordata > Aves > Galliformes > Phasianidae > Centrocercus > Centrocercus urophasianus. Next base: position 24,897,694 of record NW_024885532.1, read on the forward strand.
ATCCAAAACAAACTAGGATTACAGCTAGCATCTTCTGAACTCCTTTACAACACTGTTATCTCTAAAGAAGCCATTCTTGCTTATTGCCAGGTCCTTCATAATGAATATCCAAACTTTAGACAATAGCAGGAAAAGCATTTAAAATGAAGTAAATAACAAGAAGCATTAGTGATCAGTGGTAGGCATCCACAGTAAGTTATGTCTATCTTCTGTCCATCACAGTTTAATTTCTGTTATAATATAGTTGCTCTTAACTGAAAGTATTAAATTGATAACTACAAAACATAATGAGATTACATCAACTGTACTGTCAACATGTGTAACATAACCTGAGCAAAAAGAAGGGAAAAAAGTATTTGCAAAAGGAGGGCTGTAGAGGCAAACAGTGGCACCTGATATGAGAGTTTTGCAATTAAAGTACCCTCCCTTGCCTCAGTCTCCAGTGGAATGGGCAACACACTTAAATTACATCTATAAAGCAGTTGCATTTATTTAACACGAACTTTTAATAGTTGCTGTCAATAGAAGGATGTACAAAAGCCCACATGGTCACTACTCATTGCACAGTTATCTTTTGACTGTGATTCTCCCAAGAACAGCCATTTACATCTTTCTAACCATCCATTTCCACAAGGAATATGAATAGCAGAAATTAATAATACCTGACTGATGTCTCATTTTCGTGAATGGGCATGCCAGAAAAGGTCTTTTTTCTTGATAGGTATTCTTCAACTTTTTGTCTTCTCTGTTCTGAGGGGTTTAAAAAAAATACATTACATTGTTACATTTTCAGTTAAACTAGTAATGCCATATTTTGCCTCTTATAAAAGAAATATAAATAGGAAAGCAACAAGACACTGTCGTACAGATCATTGATCAGACAATTCTTTAATGCTCACAAACATCTCATTCACTGAAGAAGTCTAGCTGCAAGGGGCAGGTCAATATAACTTTATAACTATACAAAATAACTGTTTTTCTGCACTAAGGTAACTGACTACTATCTGACTACTATCTGACTACTATCTGACTACTATCTG
>NW_024885532.1:24898743-24933202 GCF_019232065.1 Centrocercus urophasianus
CTATCTGACTACTATCTGACTACTATCTGACTACTATCTGACTACTAAGCTAAAAGAAGCCTAAACCAAACCAGTGGGAAGAATGGGAAGATATTAGGCCCTGCTTCGTCTTTTCTGAATGCTTCTCTGTAGATGCCATTAACACACCTGTTGCTGGCTTAGCAAGTCCACTTTTCACTTGTGATAGCCACTAACAGAAAAAACAAGTGTGAAACCAACCAATCACCCACCTGTAAAATCACTTGCTTCTCTTATGTTGTCATCTAGGATTCTGCACAAATGTCAGACCAAAAATGGGACACAACGTGGTTCTGAGGTCTTAAGCTGTGAAATCCTCTCTCCAAAAGAGACAGATTCATTCACCAGTGTAAGAAACTCACAGAAATAACAAACATCTCCTTTCCAAAGCAGGCATGAGTCCTCTCCTGAACCTCTTCATGCCTATTCTTTCATCTTTCAAATTTTGTCTTAGCCATCATCCTCGCTTCGCATTTCACAAGCTGCCACTGTGCCTCAAGTCATCACAGAATCACAGAACTGTAGGGGCTGGAAGGGACCTCCAGAGATCATCGAGTCCAACCCCCCTGCCAAAGCAGGTTCCCTACACCAGGTCACACAAGTAGGTGTCCAGGCAGGTCTTGAACATCTCCAGGGAAGGAGACTCCACCACCTCCCTGGGCAGCCTGTTCCAGTGCTCCGTCACCTCCCTGTAAAGAAATTCTTGTGCACATTTGTGCAGAACTTCCTATGCTGCAGTTTCCGGCTGTTTCCCCTTGTCCTGTCTCCACACACTGCTGAAAAGAGTCCGGCCTCGCCACTCTGCCCCCCACACCTTACATATTTATAGACCTGGATCAGGTCCTCTCTCAGTCTTCTTTTCTCAAGGCTGAACAGACCCAGTTCACTCAGCCTTTCTTCATAGGAGAGATGCTCCAGGCCCTTCACCATCTTTGTGACCCTCCGCTGGACTCTTTCCAAGAGATCCCTGACTGTTTTGTACTGGGGAGCCCAGAACTGGACACAGTACTCCAGATGAGGCCTTACCAGGGCAGAGTAGAGGGGGAGGATCACCTCCCTCGACCTGCTGGACACGCTCTTTTTAATGCACCCCAGGATGCCATTGGCCCTCTTGGCCACAAGGGCACACTGCTGGCTCATGGCCAACTGCCGTCCACCAGCACACCCAGATCCCTCTCCGCAGAGCTCCTCTCCAGCAGCTCATCCCCCACCTTGTACAATCATAGAAATGTTTGAGTTGGAAGGGACACTTCCAAGGTTATATAGTACAAGTTCCCAGCAATAAACAAGGACATCTGCAGCTAGATTAGGTTGCTCAGAGCCTGGTCCAGCTCGGCTTCAAATGTCTCTGCAGACAGGCATCCACCACTTCTCTGGGCAACCTGTGCCTGTGCCTAACCCCCTTTATTGTAATCACACACACATGCACAACACCCTCTTCCTTATATCCAACCCGAATCTCTCCTTTACTTTGAAACCATTTCTCCTTGCCCTGTCACAGGAGGCCTGCTAAAGAGTCTTCAGATACTGACAGGCCTCTCTCAGATTACCTCGAGCTCTTTTCTCTAGGCTGAAGTCCCACCACCTTGCTCCCTCGACATGCAGACACTGCTACCTTACTGAAGCTGAGGAAGTAGAAATCGCTTGAATGTTGCCTTTGAGCCCTGAACGTTAATCCTCTATTAGGATCACGCACTTAATTGAACACCCTAAAATCAACACAAAGAAAAACAGAAACGCACAAAGCGCAACGAACTCCTGACGGGCAGCGCAACCCCTGCGCTTCTCCCTGAGTTCCCCCCTCACCCAACGCTGAGGGCACGCAGCGCAGCAGAAAACCCGGCCCAGCTCGGCCCCCGGCAGCAGCCTTACCTCGGTACTCCGGCTCGGACCGGCGGCTGGTGGGGAGCTGCGGAGGGAGCCGCGCCGCCATGGCAGGACGGGCTGGGAGCGGCTGCGCCGTTTGAAATCCCCGCCGCGCTCCGCCTCTCTGATTGGCCGGCCGCGGAATTGAACGGGCCAATGGCGCTTCCCGCACCGCGGCGAGAAAATGGCGGCCGTTCCCGGGGCCGTCGCTGGAGGGCGCCGCGGCGAGAAAATGGCGGTCATTTTTCAGGCTGCCGCTGGAGGGCGCTGCACCGCCGTGGCTGGCGCGGTTGGGGCAGGGCCGTGCTCGCCCGGTGCCTGCCGGACGAGAGCGGCAGCTGCGGCCCGGTGTCTCCTGGGGAAGGGAGAGTTCCTCCCGGACCGCCATGGATCGGTTCTCCTGGACCAGCGGGCTGCTGGAGCTGGGAGAGACGCTGGTGCTCCAGCAGCGCGGCGTGCGTCTCTACGACGGGGAGGAGAAGGTGACGGGAGCGGCTGGCGGCGCGGCCAGGCCTGGAATGCCGGCCGGTGCGCGGGCGGGGAACTGGGGGAACGCGGGATGCTGCTGTGGGCACCTGGACGAGGGGAGGCGAGTGAGCGTGAGGGGACGTAGCTGAGGAGAAGTGTGAGGCGGAGCCGCAGCGCCCAGCAGCCGTTGCTGCGAGCTCTGACAGGGCTTGGCTCTGCGAACTACAGAATCGTGAAGGTTGGAAAAGAGCTCTAAGCTCTTCTCCAACCGGCAGCCCATCCCCACTGCCCGCGTCCCTCAGTGCCACATACACCTCCGGGACGGTGACTCCGCCTCCTCCCCGCGCAGCGGTGCCACTGCCGCGCCTCTCGGTCTCCCTGTTTTTCTCCACCCGAATGGCTGCGTACCCTTGCAAGAAGCTACAAAAGCTTCCTTCGAGCTTTACAAGTAGGAAGCAATTTGCTCACACAGATTTTTCCCAATCCTATTTGCTTACCGATATATAAAATATTTCTTCAACAATAAAATGGACAGAAGGAACGCTTCTATTTGATAGGCCTGAAGACTTCTGTCTGTAGCACGTTCTCATTAGGTTGCTTTGTGTTCTTATAGAACTTCAACTTTCTTTATCAGCAAACAAAAGGCAATAGCCCTTTTAGAAATAAATATCCATTTAGCAGTTTGTGTATCTTGCACAGCATGTGGAGGGAGGATCTCTCAGGATTTCCTGAGAGTATGTTTATGCAGTTCAAAAGGAAGTTTGTCTATATCCATGTAATCCTTTTATGCTGGTTTTCCCCATTTCTTTTTCCATTAACTTCATTGATTCTGTTCTCGGGAAGAAAAAAGCAATAAGAGTGCCCTCAAAATATTGGCTTGTATCTTATTCCAACATTGTACTGATGTGTAGTGTTACCAAGTTGAGTGTTGTGGTGATGAGTTTACACACTGACTCGATGATCTTGGAAGTCTTTTTTAACCTTAATGATTTTATGATTTATTTATGCAACTTAGTGGTTAAATTTGTTGCTGATCTGTTTTATTTTTCTTGCTTAGGTGAAATTTGATAGTGGAGTACTACTGCTTAGCACGCACAGATTAATATGGAGGGATCAGAAGAATCATGTAAGTCCCACATCTGCCTCTTGCATGTCACTCAGTTGTAAATTTCATATCAAGTAAGTTGGCGTTTGCAGATGAAAAAGAAATCATGGAATCCTTAGAGGTAGAAGGAACATTTTAAAGGTTATCTAGTCCAACTCATCTGCAGTGAACAGGGGCATCCGCAGCTCAATCACGTTGCCCAGACCTGGTACAGCCCTGCTTTGCAAGTCTCCAGAGTCGGGGCATCCACCACATCTCTAGGTGATCTGTTGCAGTGCCTCACCACCACAGCTTTCTTTGTGTATGTTTTGTCTTACAGATGTAGCCCACATTTTGTTTCACAGAAATTACGTTCCAAGAAGATGATATACAAGGAATATTCTTTTACCCAATTCTGCTTTAATAAAATGATCAGAGATGAGGAGGCGCAGAAAGGAATTGTATAGTTTTTCCTTTTCTGTGGCACACAAATGGAGAAGGAAGTCTGGCATCATGTATTGGACACTTGGTTTTGAGAATGAAGGTGAAAATGTCACTCTAACTGTAATCTGAATGCCTCTTCCGTGCTCATTTAGCAAGACCTTTTCTTCCCCATTGTGTTTCGAAGTCCAACCATCCCCATCTTCTGGTTCCAGCACATAATACCAGGCCATGATAATAGTTGGTGTTTGGTGGCAGTATTATGTTGTACACGCCTTATCCTTCCAGCTGACTACTGCTGTGCTGAGCCAGTAAGCCAGACCATTTGTACTACTTAGGAGAATCAGTTCAGAGCTTAAGCAGTGCTGTTGAAACAACAGTGTGATGCTGCTGCTGAATGCTTTACATCAGGTCCCCGGTGGCCTGAGATGTGGCTGTGAATGGGTGAGAAAGATTACAGATATTTAATTAGCTCTAAACATAGACTGTTATAATGTGCACCATTTTAGAGATGTAATTGAAGATGTCTTTCTCAGAACCAGGTTGAATTCTCTTTGTTTTGGACACAATATTTTAGAAAATTTAGCCTCAGAAGCCATGTGCACATAACAGCTCTTCAAAAGTAAGTTTTATTCCACTGGACTGGCTTTTAGCAAGGGTAACTGAAGCACCTCTCATACTTAGTGACTATTCCCCACCAATCATCACGTTCTTGCTCCACAGTGGTGAGCTATTCTGAGCTTCATGACATGTAAGGTTGCCAAGGATGATCTGAATTTGGCAAAGCAACTTATATATGTATATCATAGATTCATAGAATGGCCTGGGTTGGAGGGGACCTCAATCATCAAGTTCCAACCCCCCTGCTTTGTTCAGAGAGCCTGTCCCAGCTGGGGTTGCTATTAAGTCAGGAGCTGATTGTCTAAATCACAAGCCATTCTGTAATTATTATTATTATTATTATTATTATTATTATTATTATTATTATTATTTTCCACAGCAAATGTGAGATAATTTACCTGTGTTGAACTGTCACTGTAATTCACCCCCCTGACTTCTTCATCAGCATGTCTTTGTGTCAGGCAGGCACGTAAGGCAATATGCATTGCTTCTTATCTTCTCAGGCTTTCAGTTTGCCTGGAGTAACACTGTATGACAGCTTCAGCAAGTCTAACAACTGTTCAGATCCCCTTTTTCTCCTCAACAAAAAGATGACATTTGTTTCTTCTCCCCATGCTACCTCAATCGCAGGGCTCCTTGTGCTCTCCAAAGATCACAGAATTTGCTAAAAAGCAGAGAAGAAACTTGGAGAATAAGAAAATAGTTCAAACAATTTAACTTAGCAAAGGTTCTGGGAGGAGGCAGAAACACAGGGCAGCAGATTAGCAGAAATTATCCACGTCTGATCTAGTATAGGTTACTTGTGTCTCAAAAGAGCTAAGTTTTTGCTTTCTTTTTTTAAATCCATAACTTTGTTACTGTGGTAAATGAAAGTGTTTCTTTCTCAAGCTCTTAGGAGTGAAGCGTGGGTAGCACAATGGCCTTTTATATTCACGTGGAGCTATGATGCATAAACTTCAGAAACTTAGCTGCCTTACCTAGAATAAACTTCAGGAGGTTCCCTTTTGTTGCGCCAACATACTTTTGTAATAAAGGAGGCTACTTGTTAGGCTGAAGTAGCAAAAGTTGTTGCAAAAACACTTGTGTTTTATAGCTGCTGTTCTTAGATACCACCTGCAGTCAAACAATACAGAAAATAGCCATTTCCAAAGAAAAAGATGATGTAATTCTTTTAAGTTTGTTACATAGCTAGATTTGCACAACATTGCAGATCACAAAATCATACATGATTTCAACACTAAATAGCAGAAAAATAAATCCAAATGAACACGCTGTCCTCATATCCCCACAGAACTTTTAATTTGTTGCTCTTTTGGCATCATTTTCTCTTGCTTCTCTCTCCAGGAAGGAGTGAAGTCCTTGTACTTAGATTAAACTCATAGCTTTCTAGCTATGAACTAAATTAATATATTGTTTAAAAAAATCTAGGTATTATGTGTTGTTATATGAAATTTGGCTCTTTTGTTGCTTTCAAAATCTTTGGGTTTTAATGGAATCTTTTTTTTTTTTTCCCTATATTTATGTGGGCATTTTACAAACATAATTGTTCTGTACATTGGTGGTAAAATCTGGAGCCAGAGAAGAATCGAAATAGTCTAAAACAGGAAGTAAAAGCCATCTGTTTTTTTTTTTTCCCCTTGATAGATTTATTCATTAGTAGAAGTTCCTCCACATATACTTATAAGCTCCAATTTAATGTGTATTTAATCATTCCATGCAAAGAACAGTTTAGGTAGCAGGGATTGAGAGGACCTCCCAACAGTATTCATTATAAGCTGGTGTTAGGAACACCTTTGTGGCTGATGGGAGAGAAAGCTTCAAAGAGGGTCTGTAAGGTTTCCTGCATTCTGACTGACCATTGATCTCATCCTGAAGAGGATGTTCAGCAAAGGATATTCACCAAAACAAGACCAGTCACATAATTGGATGCTTTGAATTGTTCCCTTCAGCAACTTCTGTCTCAAATACTTAAATAAAGAGTTTGGATTCGTTTCCCACAGATAGGTACAGTCTTGTTTCTTGCTCTGCTTTGATTTATCTAAAGCACAGTTCAACAAATGCGTGTTGACATTAAACCTGTGTGAGGATGAATAGATGGAGGCATTCCTAATTGGTGTATAACCACTCAAAAAGTAATCCAGCTTTTAGACATTCAGCGCTGAGAAGCCTGGTGGTTTTGTGTAGTGCTTTGGCTCCCCAAGTTACATCCATCCAAACATCTGAAGGACCTATTAGCATTATGCACTTACAGGGATAAGCTGCAGCGGTGTGGAAATTGTAGTGTTTGTGTCTTGTACTTATATCCTAAAGCTTTGTTCAGTTGAGGTTTTATAAATCTAGCCTGAAGTGCCTTACACTTAGATTTGTTTTGGTTATCTGGAACTCAGCTTCAAATCTGTATTTTTGTATTTTTATTTCCCTTTCATAGATAGTTTCTATTGTTAATGCTGTACTTCATCTGAAGTGCCTCTGACAGCACCTGTAGAAATCTTTACTGTTTATGAAATGGGAAAAGAGAATGGTTTAAGAGAATGGTCAGGATGTGGCTTTAATTTCTTTTGTGTTTCCATTGATAATTCCAGGAATGCTGCATTGCTATACCTCTGTCTCAAGTCGTCTTTATTGAAGAGCAAGCAGCTGGGATAGGAAAAAGGTAAGGTGATAAAAATCTTTTTACACAGGTAGATAGTGATAGGACAAGGGAGAATGACTTCAAGTTAAAAGAGGGGAGATTTAGCTTAGATGTTGGGAGGAAAATTTTCACTGAGAGAGCACTGAGACACTGGCACAGCTGCCCAGAGAAGCTGTGGGTGCCCATCCCTGGAGGCACTCAAGGCCAGGCTGGATGGGGCCATGGGCAGCCTGAGCTGCTGGCTGGCACTGCCCATGGCACGGGGTTGGGACTGGGTGGGCTTTAAGGCCCTTCCCAACCTGAGCTATTCCATGATTTTATTATGATCCTATGATAAACACTTTGGTTTTCTCACATTGATAATTAATTGCATGTGTGTTATGTGACAAATCCAAGACTACTTAATTATCCATGGTAGGATCAGTTTGTAAACCATGTTTCCACGTTGACAGCCACGGAGCTCAGCATTCCTCACTTAAGACCAAGTGCATAAGCAAGTCATGACAAAGTGGTGTTTGATGCAAATGGTTAAATCATCCTATAAGCACTAAAGTATGTGTTCCAGCTTGCCATTTTTCAGTGATTAGTCATCAATACCACAGTGCTGTTGCTGAATCTAAATTTGAAAGCTAATTTTTGTCATTTGTGTCACAGAACTGGTTAGGAACAGAGACTCTGCCAAATCCCATGTTATCTTTACACAAACATATGATTGAATCTGAGCTTGGAAGTGCTGGTGAGGAATAGTAAGAGCTGGTGTTTCCCCTCAGTTAGGTAACAAATCTGGTGTGGTGTGTGTACAAAGAAGTTTGACAAGAAAAAAGATTAAATGGAGAAATTGCATAGAGATATGTGCTTGCAGCCAGATGAATAGATGCAGTCAGATGAAAAGACTAAGGTAATATCCTGGGGGTGCCCAGATGAGATCAGACAGTTCCCTTATGCTGAAGAAGGCAAATAAAGATCTATTAAAAATAACTATTTGTAAAATGAAATGGGAATGGCAGACTTGCCCCCATAATGTGATAGTGGCTTAGTATATTCCTAAAATCGTGCTATCTCAAGGTTTGTTTTGGTGGTAGGTGTCATGTTATTTCCACACACATTACCTTTCAATGTTGATTTTGGACAAGATCACATACAGTGTTCACAAGTGAAGCATGCAAGCAGACAGATTAAACAGAATATTGAGATTTTCTGTTTTCTCATGACAGAGTTAGTGTGTTTTGACAGTAATCATTGCAAGTCAAAAGCCTAAGCAAAAGCACTGCTCGACAAGCAGTTTTTACCTTAACTAACACTGTCAGAAATAATTTGCTTGAAGTCTTAAGATCTGTAGCATTTAATTTTTAAAAATGATGGCAGATGCCATGGTTTTAAACTTGATGTTGTTAAACTTGTTTTAAACTTGAGATGTTATTGAGAGGTTGTAGTAGCTTTTATGCAGTACGCACACAAAACAGATATATACATGGTGGCAAAGCATTTAAATGTTATTGCACAAATGTAAAGCATTATTTGATGTACTTTAGTTCTTACATGAGATAAAGTTAGTGCAGATTTTGAATAGACAGATAACTTTGATTGTAGGAAGAGGGTTTGGGTTTTGGTTTGGTGTTTTTTTTTTAGTTAATGAAAAAAGCTGTGTTTTCTCTTTCCTTTAACTTTTTCTTAGTGCCAAAATAGTTGCTCATCTTCATCCTGCTTCTCCAAACAAAGAGCCTGGCCCATTCCAAAGCAGCAAATACTCCTACATAAAACTTTCTTTCAAAGAGCATGGACAAATCGAGGTAAGTTTTGTACCACACAAACCCAGTATATCAGAGCTTTGGACATGCCTTTCTCCTCTTGCTGTGATAGTGATAATTTTCCACGATCTTTCTGTGTTGACTTTTGAGGTGGAGCTTTTTCAGTACATCCTTTTTTAAAGCAAACATTGTGAGCATTCAGGGTTCCGTGCTTTGATTAAACAGAGTCCCAAAAATGTCAGGAGGTGCTAGGAGACTTTGTCCTCTTTCTGGTACATTTAGAAACATCTTATTCTTCCTGTATTATTTTCTAAATGGAACATGTTGTTTTCCAAAATGATGACCTTGCAATCTGTTACTGTTAATAGAGTCAAAGCTGTTTCTTTGTACTTCTCCACTGAATGGAAATCAAGCAGCTTACTCCTAATCAATTCTCTCATTGCTTTAGAGCTTTGTTTCATTGTGTTTTATAAATCTTTTTTTTTCTTTCTTTCCTCTTCTTTGTTTTACCAACTGCTAATCTCAAAATGCAATAGATGTTAAAAAGATAAAAAAAAAAAAAGGAATTGTCCTCTGTGAAGAAATGCCACAGTATAAAATCCTTATGTGGAGAGATGGAAAACTTTAGCTCTGAAAAACAGAAGAAAGCCATGCCATTTCACTGCAGAAAATCAGATTTTCAACTTGAATTATAGATATCTTCATAAGGCATCTATGTGTCTTCTTTGTCTGTATCTAACGTGCATATGTTTCATCACACTCACTTTCATTTCTTTGTGAGCAAAGTTGCTTAAAGTTAACTAATCAACTAATGCCACTTTCTGGCATTAGCATTAAACAAATAAGTCTACGTGGTTGTCTTTATGCTGTTCAATTAACAGATTGTTTGTGATTGTGTTGATCAATTTTCCTTCCTTTTAAAAGCAGGCATTTGAGCAAACCTTGCCATCATTAACTTCAGCATGTTTTGGAACATTTTGAATATCTCAAAAAATATTTTACAGTAGAAGCAGTCATGGTAGTTTGAGTAGTAGCTCCTTCTCTACCATGTGTATTTTTGAAGGTTGGAGAAGAATGTTGTTCTGTGAATGTGTAGGTGTTACCATGCTGCTTCTTACAGTGACGTTTGGTTCGTTGGCCAAGAAACTAAAATAACCAGATTTACTCTGCATGTTTTGTGAAACATCTATTGTCACTCTTAAATGTTTGCAGTTCTTTCGACGATTCTCAGAAGAAATTACACAGAGGAGATGGGAGAACATGCCTGCTGGACAGACCATTCAGGTTAACAAGGATCCACAGGTAGGAGCAGAGCTTCTGGCATTCTTGTGTGCATCTCATGTTGCTCTGTTTAGGTTGAATTCAGAACCTTCATGTAATTTTGTTTCCACAAGTGCTGTTTCCATATACTGCATCTGCCTCTGGCCTGTCTTCCTTAAGTGTGCTTTGCCTTGAGTGGTTGATGGTGAGCTCAGTTCTGTAATAGCACATTCAGCATGAGAGACTTGATAAAGCTAAAAGGTTTTCGGTGATCTCTTATCTGGCCACAAAAACCAGAAATGTAACACGTATATTTCATATGTTTGAAAACCACATGGATCTGATTTATATTTATATTCTAATTGGGCAGTTGTTCTGGAGGATATCTTTGTCAGTTTGGTTGTCTTTTTACCTGTCTGCCTACTTCTAGGTTTAAAAACTCTGATAAATGTGTGCACATTGCAACTGTATGTGAATACATTGTACATATGAATATGCAGAACACAGATTTCTTGAAGTAATTGTGTTTAGAAGCACTCACCTATTTGCATCGCTCTGTATTGTAAATGTTCACATGGGCTCAGGAGGCTTTAATTGGGATAAACTAAAGCATTCAGTCTAGACCAAGCTATTAAGCATATTCATGTTAATAGCTTCAATATAATAACCATTATCTGCCTATGTGACAGCAGATTTATACTTGCTTTATACACATTGTTTATTTTGTGACACTGATTTTGAAAGTACTGTAAAGTAATACATGAATTATTGTATGTATGTTATTGGCTATTTGGAGGAATTTTTTCTGTGTTCTGATACAAGCTTTTTCATGCTGAGGTGGATGAGAAAACTTAGCATTTCCTATTTTGACTCCTTGTTTTCTTTTCTTTTCCAGGCAGGAAGAGTGAGAGCTGTAGGAATTGTAGGGATCGAAAGGAAACTAGAGGCAAAAAGAAAAGAGACTGACAAAAACATTTCCGAGGTAAATACTACTGAAGTTTCAAGGTCAGCCATCTGTATGAGCTATTTTTGTTCATTCACACTTTCTTTTAGGGGCAGCTGAGATCGTTTATTGCTTTTGTTGAGACATCTGAATTGATTGAGAGCGTGTATTTTACAACTATTTATTCTTTTTAACTGCCTTTTCAATATTTGCAAGGGTACTTCATGTAAACAGTTCCTTTCAAGAAGGCTGTACTTCAGAACTACTGCTGTGTATTTGTAAGATTCATCACAAATCTGAGCTCAATGACTTTTCATCAACAGAAGCAGAATGCAGAGACTTCTACAGAAAGAGGACGTGACAAGTGTTTTTTTCCTCTTTGTACAGCTAGTTTTGGTTTCAATTCAAAATGTAATATGTATATTGTGGTGCATTTACCTTTTCATCACATGGATGCTTATTTTTTAAATGTTAGAGTTCAACTTATAATTACAGTGCCATAATTGTCCAGGCTTCAGCAAGTTACAGGTATCTGTGCAGGTTATGTTGGCAGGATGGATGCTGTCCTTTTTCCCAGAAGCAGTGCAGTAATTGACTTTCAAATGTCAGTGCTGATGGACAGCAGAATCAATTTGTTCCTTCACTGAAAATCTTTCAGATGTACTGGGAGTAATATCCTTTGAAGTGATCTGGTTCTGTCACATAATAGAGAGTGATACACAGATTCACAGAATCACAGAACAGCCCAGGTTTGCAGGGACCTCAAGGATCATGAATCTCTAACCTGCCACATGCAGGGCCACCAACCTCCCCATTTAATACCAGACCAGGCTGCCCAGGGCCCCATCCAACCTGGCCTTGAACACCTCCAGGGACGGGGCATCCACAGCCTCTCTGGGATTGATGTGGGAATACTCATAAGCTGCCTACAACAGATTGATTCGAATGGCAAAGTGTTACAAGACTCAGCGTGCCCCAGTAAAAAGCATGCTGCATATTCTGCTATGTAGAGTTACATAGCAGCTTGTAGGCAGCATGCTGTTTCAGATACTGCTAAAATTTTTTCTTCTTTTATGAGGAATGTAGTGAATGAAATTCTGTGTGTAGTTCAAAAGGCATTGTGGTGTGTGTGTGTAGTTCAAAAGGTGTTGTCTGGTTATTTTTTCCGTTTGTAGCTTTTTCAGAGAGCAGAAGAAATCCATCTGTAAGTGTTGCATGAATGTAGGAAAATCATGACTTGTGAAATCCTGCCTTCCTCCAGCTTTAAATGTTATAGATGACTTAATTTAAAAAATGGTGCCCTGGCTTCCAGAAAAAGGCTTCCTGCATCTGCTGTTCACTGCTGATAAGAATCCAGTTCTGTAGCCTTTTGTTTATCTGAGGAAGTTCCTGTTAGGTGTGTGCACATTCCCCTTTGTTTCCAGGCCTGCCCTCAGTGAGTCAGGCAGAGGAGGAGTTACACACAGCATACTGTTTATTAGCTAAAGCAAGGGTTCTTTTGATGAACAGTGTTTTCATGCAGGTTTTAGAGATGAGAAATAAGTTAGGAAAAACCTTATTAGAAAATTTTGTTGATATCATGCGAGCACAATAGAAAGACTTAAATTACACCAAAGATTGAGAATTCTATTGTAAACCATTGAATTTGGCAAGTAAGGAAGCAAGAATCATAGAATCACCATAGAAGAATCACAGAATGGCCTGGGTTGAAAAGGACCACAGTGCTCATCCAGTTTCAACCCCCTGCTATGTGCAGGGTCACCAACCAGCAGACCAGGCTGCCCAGAGCCACATCCAGCCTGGCCTTGAATGCCTGCAGGGATGGGGCATCCACAGCCTCCTTGGGCAACCTGTTCCAGTGCATCACCACCCTCTGAGTGAAAAACTTCCTCCTAATATCTAACCTAAACCTCCCCTGTCTCAGTTTAAAACCATTCCCCCTTGTCCTTCCCCAAGAAGAAGTATTCCACTTAATTCTGGATGCCTAGCTGAGGTACCAAGTGTTAAGAGGCTGAACTTCTATGGTTCTATGGAGTCACTGGTACCATTAGGAGGGATTTGGGTGGAAAAAAAACACATCCCTTCTTGGAGACATTTCTCTCATCTGTGTATATGGAGTCTCAGGCCAATAAGCTTCCTAACTCAGGTGCATAAATATTTTAGATGGAAACAATTCAGTCTTCCTGCATAAGTCCTGCTAAAATTCTTTCTAGAGGGGGATTAGTTGGAAGATAGGAAATGGCATAGAACTGATGTCTGGAAACTGTAGGCAAGATGTATCTGTGGTCATTTGCTATACCCTAACTGAATGATCTTTCTTTGTGGCTGCAATTACTGGGTGCTGCTTTCAGGCAGGCAATAACTGAGGAGGCTCTGGAATGTTTCTCAAACCAGTTGGCCAACAAAGGTGGTTTGAAAAGGTTCACTACACAGGCATGTCGTCATGTATTTAGATAGATGCACCACAGGCTGAGTGTGTGTTGCTAAGCCTGGCAAAAATTTGTTACTTTTGAATATATAATATGTTTACTAACTTTTTATTTCTTTGAGGTCAAAATATGTGGATCTTATTTATTTATGCCTGAAAATACAGAATTATGGTACTTCAGACCATAGCAGTTTACTAAGCTCAATAGACTTGATATAAGCATGGTCCTATGTTGTAGGTCCAATTTATTACAAATTTTGTGGCAGCAATAAAGCTGCTCAGACTGGAGAAAAAACTGTACAAATAAGCATTTACCTGCCTTAGCATGTACTGTGCTTTTTAGGTCCAACAACTAGAGTTTTCAGAAGATCTTAATCTATTTTTTAAATCTTCGTTTGTATAAATCTGATCGTTTGTCTCATGGATATTTACATTCTTCTTTAACTGTTTTGTGTTAAATTATGGGAGCATCACTGTTCTGTTGTGTGAGATACGTGAAAAGATGTTGAAACAGAATTTGAGATTTTGTCTCTTTGGTTAAGCATATTATATCAAATTATATATTATCTTCATTGCTCATTTTAAAGTAACTACAGTCTTGCTTACTAACCTAGAAGCTCCCACTCAATAAAGTAAAATTGTGTTGTCAGGAAGAATGTTTCTGTAGCATTACAGCTGGCTTATTGCTGTCCAGAAGCAATAGATCTTCTTGAGTGAGCTTTAACTCACTTGGTTGAAGAAAACCTGCCCTCACCACCAAGAAATGTTTGCCCAGCATTCAGGAGAGCATAATTGACTTGGTCTGTTTAAACTTTTTTGGGTCTCAGTCTCCTTTGTTCCTTGTTTATGGATTGTATGGTTTGTCTTTGTAGACTTGTATGAAACAGTTTCATAAAACAATCAATTGTCTATAATATGTCACACTATAACTATAACTAACATAAAGGATAGCAGCTTTTACAACCAGCTTGATAGGTTTGCCGAGGTAGCTCAGTGTGTCTATGAAGCTGAATGCTGTAGTTGTACTGATCTGAAATGTTTTTAATATCTTTTCAGGCTTTTGAGGACCTTAGTAAGCTAATGGAGAAGGTAAGGCACGTGTTACGTATGCGAGTAGATTTATGCTTGTTTTCTGTTTTCAGCATGTTTTCCCTGATGACCTGCAAATTGATTTATCTGTGGATTTTTCTTGATAGGCTAAGGAAATGGTGGAGCTATCCAAGTCAATTGCTAATAAGATTAAAGAAAAACAAGGTGACATCACGGAGGATGAGGTAAATGAATTTTGTTTTCAGAATCAACAGGAATGTTCCTGTGTAAAGCCAAAGCTGTCCTTGTAGCAAAACGAGTTCTGTAAAGAATGCTTTGTGGGCTTTTCTGTTCGTTTTAGATCTAGTTAAAGAGACTGAAGAGTTTGGTTAACTTTTATTTTGGCTCTTTCTGAAAAGCATAGATTTTACTGCCTTTGTTGGTGGACGATGACAGTTTTCTGTTCTGTATTATTCTTGATTTCACTTTGCTAGTAATCGACTTTATTGGTAGTAAACTGTTTGGATCAATTCACCAAAACTGTCTTCTAGTAATAAAATGAAAGTCCTTTAAAAATGAGAGTCGTTCAGTAGCTGATAGACTTCTAATGAATTTATTTGTTTAGACTATTAGGTTCAAATCATATCTGCTGAGTATGGGCATAGCCAATCCAGTTACTAGGGAAACACACGGATCTGGTACTCATTACCACATGCAGCTGGCAAAGCAGCTAGCTGGAATGCTGCAGACACCATTAGAGGTAACGTACCAATTTTGCACCAGTGTTTTCTTTGTGGTGCTGAGTTTTCATGAAAACGTGTTCTGGCTGTGTTAATGGCTGTGCCTCTTTGCAGAGTTCCTAATGGAGCAGCACAGCCTCTTACTCACTGCTTACGTGAGTCTTTCCAAGAAAGAAAATGTAAATGTGAAGTGTAAGAATATTTTTTTTGGAGAAATGCAATCTCAGCTTCCAATTCAGTAACTTTGGGTGGTATTTGGTGGATCACATTAACAGCCTTCCTGCTATTTGAGAGCTCTGTATTCATTCCTTGCCACAGAATATTACTTCTTTTTTTTTTTTTTTTAAGAAAGAAAAACAGTACAAGCTTTGAATATATAACTATTATTTCATTAAACTGTTTAAGTATCACATACTTAACATATTTTAATTTATCTGAAGCTCTTAGAGAGTTCTAGATTCTTGCCAGAAATCTATATTCATGTTTGAAGCTTCTGCAGCTATATGTCTCCTAAGAAGTATATGGAATGTTTTGTTTAAGAAATGTGCCACCTGTTGTGATCAGACATGCTGCCTGAAAAATGAAAATTGATTGATAAGTTTAATACATAAAAATTCCTTCATCCTTTGGCTTAAAAATAAAATTAGGTCTCAATCTTTGGGTATAGTATCAATTTTTTACATTTTAAAATGATAGGACAAAGATTGCTAACAAATTACTTCTAGTGCTAGAAATTGGTGGTGTTGACAGGGTAGCTTTTTCATTAAAGGCCACGATCAGCTTCTCTGCTTTAGCTGTTCAAACAGTCAAATGCAAATTAAGATACTGTGTTTACTAGATTAATGCTATTTCTCTTACCAGTCTTGTGCTTACACAGGAGAGAGGAGGAATCATGTCACTTACAGAAGTGTACTGTCTGGTAAACCGTGCACGAGGATTGGAGGTGAGAAGTTGGTTTTCCTAGAATCATATCATAGAATCACAGAATGGCCTGGGTTGAAAAGGACCACAGTGCTCATCCAGTTTCAACCCCCTGCTATGTGCAGGGTCGCCAACCAGCAGACCAGGCTGCCCAGAGCCACATCCAGCCTGGCCTTGAATGCCTCCAGGGATGGGGCATCCACAGCCTCCTTGGGCAACCTGTTCCAGTGCATCACCACCCTCTGCGTGAAAAACTTCCTCCTAATATCTAACCTAAACCTCTCCTGTCTCAATTTAAAACCATTCCTCCATTTTTTCTTATTTTTTCTTAGTTTTCTTAGGTTTTTTTGTTTGTTTGTTTGCATAAAGTGCACATCCTTGCTAAGGTAATCTGAGAAAAACTGTGACAGTATTCCCTACCAATTGCTCACTGTATGTAACAATGTGAAGTGATCAACTGTTTATTAAAATCAGAGATTTTTACCTTTTTTCTTTCTCCTCCTTTCATGCAGTGTTTATATATTCTCTATACTTAATAACAATGTATGCTGCTTTTCATAGTACCATATAGAGGAGAAAATCCACCTTTATCTGGAAAAAGAAAACAAACCTGAGACCAGGGAATACTAAAGAATGAGGATTTTTTTTCCAAAATGCTTATGTTCTCTCAGTAAACAGGGTAAAAATGTGTATTATAGAAAAAAAACCAAAGCAGTAAGGGGACAGGAAGGAGTGTAGAATAGATGGGGCAACATGAAAGGGAAAAAAAAGAACAAAATTAAGTAACCTGGTGCATATTCTATCTATCATTGTAGCAATTGTTTGTTTTGGTGCTATGCTGATACTAGAAAGGCATGCTGTCAATAAATGTGTTTTACTACTTTTTAGTTGCTCTCACCAGAAGATTTAGTAAATGCTTGTAAGATGCTGGAGCCACTGAAATTGCCGCTACGGTAAGAGATGTGCAGGAGATGTATTTATAAAACATGGCACTCGTAGGTCAGGCGTGCTGCTTGGCTGACAGTATTTTACATGTGGAACTTTCTTTTTTGAACACAGTTGTCCAGGTGCTGCTGTGTGCACCGACATCCACTCTGCACTTCAATATGTATTTTAACCATGCTTTACTTTGTCTGCTAGAAAGACAATATTCTTCTCACTTCCAACCTTTTTTTTTTCCCCATATTGGGAAAATTGGCTTATCTAAGCCCAACTGTATGCTCTGTCTTTTTCAATCTCTTTTTATTTCTAAGATGCTTTTAACTTGAAGTTCATTTTACACAGTCTTTCCTGTTTTCATTTTGTAATGTGGTTGTCATTGTGGATGTATCAGAAGGGTGGCCATAGGTGATGTGCCTGGGGCTTTGGGTTACTTTGACCCTCTCTTCTGATTTCAGGCTTCAAATATTTGACAGCGGTGTGATGGTGATTGAGCTCCAGTCTCACAATGAAGAGGAAATGGTTGCTTCTGCTTTAGAGACAGTAAGTGAACTCCACTTCCTTCGGTGTTCTGATTATGCTGGGGAAATTTAAACACATTAGGTATAGAAATGTGAAGTACAGGATTTCCTTTTGAGGCTTTAAAATACAAAATATTCCACTTCTAAAATCTTCTAACAATAATACTCAAATGGCACTTTTCATCTTCAAATTACAATGCAGGCAATAATCTTGGTTGTTGCTTTCTCCATAAGGAATAAAGCATTTTTCCATCTCTTTTCAAAATTCATTAACCTTTAACCTTCCTCCAAATCTTTGCACTGTAGGATGAAGTTCATGACATATATTTAATAACAATGGTCTTCAGTCTTTGTATACAATGTGCTTGAAGGTGGTGAAAATAGTTCTTAAATGTTGAGGCAGGCAGTTGTTTGATTTGGGTAAAATAGCACTTTGTATTTATAACAGTTGAGTTGGCTGTGAAGAGTGCATACATGGAAAGTGGTACACAGAGAATTAAACTCACAGGCTTCTGGGGAAACTGGCTGCCCGTGTCCTGGACAGGTCTGCCCTTCTTTGGGTAAGGAACTGGCTGGAGGGCCGTGCCCAGCAGGTAGTGGTGAATGGAGTGAAGTCCAGCTGGCGACCCGTTACAAGTGGTGTCCCCTGGGGTCAGTGCTGGGGCCCATCTTGTTCAATATCTTTATTGATGACCTAGATGAGGGGATCAAGTGCACCCTCAGTGAGTTTGCAGATGACACCAAGCTGGGAGGTGGTGTTGATCTGCCTGAAGGTAGGGAGGCCCTTCAGAGGGATTTAGACAGGTTGCACCGCTGGGCTGAGGTGAATGCGATGAGGTTCAACAAGGCCAAGTGCCGGGTCCTGCACTTTGGCCACAACAACCCCATGCAGGGCCGCAGGCTTGGGGATGAGTGGTTGGATGAGTGTGAAGAAGAGAAGGACCTGGGGGTGTTGGTTGATGCTCAGCTGAACATGAGCCGACAGTGTGCCCATGTGGCCAAGAGGGCCAACGGCATCCTGGCCTACGTTAGAAATGGTGTGGCCAGCAGGAGCAGGGAGGTGAGCATCCCCCTGTACTCAGCACTGGTGAGGCCGCACCTTGAGTACTGTGTTCAGTTTTGGGCCCCTCACTACAAGAAAGACATTGTGGCCCTGGAGCGTGTCCAGAGAAGGGCAATGAAACTGGTGAGGGGTCTGGAGCACAAACCTTATGAGGAGCAGCTGAGGGAGCTGGGATTGTTCAGTCTGGAGAAGAGGAGGCTCAGGGGAGACCTCATTGCACTCTACAACTTCCTGAAGGGAGGCTGTGGTGAAGAGGGATTTGGCCTCTTCTCCCAGGCAACGAGCAGGACAAGGGGTAATGGCCACAAGTTGTATCAGAGGAGGTTTAGATTAGACATAAGGAAGAACTTTTTGTCTCAGAGTGGTCAGGCAATGGAATGGCTGCCCAGGGAGGTGGTGGAGTCGCCGTCCCTGGCGGTGTTCAAGAGGCGTCTGGATGACGTGCTGCGTGATGTGGTTTAGTGCTTGTGGTAGCAATGGTGATGAGGAGACGGTTGGACTAGATGATCTTGTAGGTTGTTTCCAACCTTGTGATTCTATGATTCTAAACTAGGCTTTGATTTCATAGAAGAATGTAAGGGAGAGGCTTTGATTGAGGAAGGCAAACCCATAAGGGAAAGGGAAGAGATGAGAACTCTGACCAAAAGCACCCCGTGCTTAATGTATAATACACAATAACATGAAACTTCTGAGAAAAAGTGAAAGGAAGTCAGGGTTTCAAACAGGAGAGTGATGTGGTTTCGAATGAGTGCTGAGGACAGGAAGACATGGAAGTCAAAGGGGAAGTCACTCGATGAGAGCAGTGATTTGGGAAGGAAAAATAACTACCCATGTGCTATATTCGATTGTATAACTGACTTCCATTACCTAAATTTAGTCATGTACTCTCAAGGTAGGCCTCATTTAATTGGAGTTTCTGCTAAAGGGAAACTACTGCTCAGAGACTGCTGAGAATAATGCAGAATGAACCCTTTTCCACCTGGTTATGTAGGAAGCAGGAAATGGCAACTGCATCTGGATTTGCAAGTTTGTTTGAATCAGAGCAAGTGAAAAAATGTAATATTTTTTAATTTGTAGGCTAATACAGCATATGTTAATATGAGAAATTCAATGCAGTAATAACTCTGGACTTGAAATATTGTATTTCAAATGTCCACATGCCAGCCTATGTGAGAATGTTTCACGTTAGCATGTATTAACTAGCATCACTGGGACAATGGGACCAAAGCTTTGAGCCCAAGACTGAATCTTTTGTTGTGTGAATGTGATCCCAGTAGCAGGCCACAGTGTAGGGTGGAATACCAAGGTCTGTGGATTTCATACAGTCAGTGGCAATATCATAAATCTGCTGAAATTCTCTGCCTCTCTCTGAGATTACTTGAATTTCTCAATCAATGACCTGTCGTGCCCTGCTGTGTTTTTATTTCCTCTCTCGAGCTTTCCTGTTTGCAGAATCACTTAGTTAGGCTGTATGATAGTAACTGTGCCAATGCACCTCTGTCTGTGAGCTACTTGAATATTTCCAATAATTTCTTCCATGTATTTAAAAAAAATCTGAAAGAAAGGGTACCATGAACTCATTTTTAATTTTTTAAATGCAAACTATTTTCCTCAAAGAGATTTGCTACCGATTTTTTACTTCACAAAGAAGCTGCTATTTTAATGGCATAGTTTGCTTATTAGTGTGCTTGTTTTCTGATAGGTATCTGAAAAGGGCTCTCTCACAGCTGATGAGTTTGCGAAGCTGGTGGGAATGTCTGTTCTCTTAGCCAAAGAAAGGTAAGGAATCATGATTGTGTTTAATAGCACCTTTGTTATCAAGTTGTCCTCAAGTAATGCAACAAATCCTCTTTTGCTTTCTCCAGGCTGCTTCTTGCTGAAAAGATGGGCCATCTTTGCAGAGACGATTCGGTGGAAGGCTTGAGATTCTACCCAAATTTATTTTTAACACAAAGCTAATGTAGTTTGTGTGCATTTGCTATGTAACAGTTGAACTTGAGAGCAGAGAGCGGAACCTTTTTAACAACAGACATTGACATTTTTTACTTTGTGTCAACTCTAACAGTGATGAACATTGCAACACTTTACAGTTCTCAGGTATTTCGAGTGCTGAATCATCTTGTGTGGAACCAAAAGGAAATAAGAATCACCAGGTCAGAAACATGTTAATTGTCTTAAGCTGGCTATCTCACATTTCAAGTTCCATTTGATGTGCTTTGTAACTTCTCATTTCAAGAGGAGTGAGATGCAGATTGCACATGAGTGAAAATGGAGAGACTACCCTTACAGCCTGCCATGAGAGTCAGCACCCAGAACACAGGTTATTGCATACTCCAATTTCAGTTAATTTGTGTCTGGAGCGACAAAGCAGACAGATGCATCCGTTGCATAAGAATAGAGACTCTGGTGTGTAAGGATTGAAACAGTGCAGAATAATTTGCAGAATAACCCTGTCTCCCTGAGGTGATGAAGTTTTTAAAGAATATTCTTGGTTTCTTTGAGACGTAAAGAATCTGCTGCAGGAGAAATTAACATGTGTTATGTGAATCTAGAAAGCAGATTGTTCATTTTGTCATTTTGTCATGTCTTATGCTACTATCTCAGATAGAAGCATTGTTAGTATGGACTTCCTCCCTTCTCTTTCTTTGCCATCTCCCTTCCTGTCTCATTGTGTTGCACTTTGGTGCACGTTCTCTGTCCTCTCTTTATACAGCACAGTGTGCAATAGCCTCCTGTCACTCCACCAGACTCATTTCTTTTTGTTTGTTTGTTTTTCATTTTGTACTTCTAATGAAAGATCAGCAGTTAGCTTCATCAGCCCATTGCCTGTTTTGGAGAGACAGTGCATTTCTTTATGTCTCGTACACCAAAATTAATGTGCTTTCAATATCAAAGGGGAGAAGAAGGCTATCAACCTATGTCTGATAGTCACAAGGTGTCTTTTTGTTTGGTATTCCTCTCCCTGTTTTCAGACTGGATGCAATTTGATAGCCTCAGCTTTTGTAACTCCAGTGGAGTTGTTACGGTACTTGGAAATGTGTTGTGGTGGTAATAGCAGTAAGTGGATGTTTATGATCCACATCACTTACATTGTCAGCTTTCTGAATGGGCTGGTTTCAGTAGATAAAAAAAATCGTTCAAGTTATGGGCAAAGACAATAAGTATGCAACTGTGTTATAACTGGGGCAGTGGAATTGGCATTAAGCAAAGGAGAGAGGTTTTTTTTAACAGCCTGAAAATATTTTCAGAACTATTTCAGTGTTACCACAGCTTAGACATGTTTAAGAACCTGCCAATAATGAGCTCAATGTGGACATCCTTATACTAATAATGCTTTTGATTTGCCAGATGCTCATTTAGATCCAGAGAACTGTGTCCTCTTTGTCACGAGTAAAGTTGTGTGCAGTGCTTTCCTTACAGCAGGTTTCCTCTGTGTTTCATGAAGGTGCTAAAAATAATGGATTTGACACAGCTGAAAGAAAATGGTTCCACCCTGTTCTTATTCTGTTAACCAGCTAATATCATCTCTTCAGGAGCCTTATGGCCTGCTGCTTTTCTTCATTTTCCCCACAACACACAGAAGAGATCTGTGTGGGTATCTCAGGCAGTGTGCGTCTAAGGGAAGACTGGAAATTGAGAAATACAGAAGCAGAAAGCTGCTGTTTCTCTTGCTTGGTACTCACACCTGCCCCAGAGAAACCAGGAGTTTATGGGCCCAAACCTCTCCCACAGGGGGGATATGCTCTGTCAGAAAGCACAAAATCAGAAAGGAAGTGCCGAGAGTAAACTCCTAGTCTCCATTACTCCAACCCAGAGCATTTAATTATCTTAATCGAGTAATAACAGTAGGTTGTATTTAGAATGATGGTATCTTCTTGAGATTTTCTTTCCCAGTATTTTCCTTGAAATATTTTATTTTGGTAGGGAAGAAATCTAGAAGCTAAATTGTATATAGCTGGTTTAGAGTTGAAATACACAAAAGAAAATGACCACTGAAATTAGTAACAATTAAAAGATTTTTCTTAAGTAGACTATTCTGTGAGCTTTATTTCTTCCTTAATGTTTTTTGAGAGCACTGAAATGTTTAAGCATCAAATCTTGTGGTTCTGTGGGGTAGGTTTTCATACAACGTATTTTTGCCACCTCGTTTTGTACCCAAAGGGGCACAAAACAGGTTTGATGTAAAAATATAAGGCAGAGTTAAATGCAATTATAATATAATTATAATATCCTGGTTCTGTTGCTGAGTAGCTTGTGACCTGTCACAGGCCAAACCACAGAACTGCAGGTGCTTGCAGAAGCACCAACTTCATGAGGGAGGCAGTCTGAGCCAGAGCCGCAGGTACACCATGCTGCCTCTGAAAGGCCTTTGGTGCATGGAATGTGTTTTCTCAGCTGAAAGAACACAGAGATCCATGTGTATCCATCACTCATACAGAGCCAGCTGTTGCGTGGTGACGTAGTTGCAGTGTGGTATGATGTGTCAGTACGTTGAACTGTCCTGAGTTCTTGCTCCCCAGTCCTGTTTCCATTGGTACTAATAGCAAAACGCCTCCTGACACTACTGACACAGAGTATAGAAGAGAGAAAAGTGTAGGAGCTGCCTTTCTCATGGATTGTACCAATTTGGTATAGAAGGTATGTGTGTGAACCTCATTTTCTTTCACGTTTTGATCATTGCTGGAATGTTTGTATCATGATATGTGAACATTATCTCATTTTGCCAGGGATGTCCAATTATGCAGTCCTTTGAGCAGAGGCTTGTAAAAGAGCTCAGTTCAAAAAGTGCTTGCTCCTTTATGGAGCAGTCTTAAATGTGGTTAGGTTTGTCATGTGAGAACACAGGCCTTTCCATGCCTCTGACAGGAAAAGAAGGCTGCATGGGAATCTGTACATCCTTTCTCTTTTCCCTTTGTTTTCAGGAACAATTAGTTTATATTCAGCCAATGGAGGCACGGATGTAATCTGAACCATGCTGCTGAAGTGCAAACCTTTCTTTCTAAAATGTATAAGCACACATATGTATGTAAGTGCACTTAGAAGTGTAGGAAGTGTATCTTTAATAATCGCTCCTGGTTGTATGTTGATTAGCTAAACTCACTGACAGTGTTTCTAACCAAAGTTTTACAGTTTGAAGGAACTGGGCTTGTTTAGCTTGGAGAAGAGAAGGCTGTGGGGAGACTTCATTGTGGCCTTCCAATACTTGAAGGGAGCTTATGAACAGGAGGGGAATGGCTGTTTATGAGGGTGGATAGCGATAGGACAAAGGGGGAATGGTTTTAAACTGAGACAGAGGAGGTTTAGGTTAGATATTAGGAGGAAGTTTTTCACCCAGAGGGTGGTGAAGCACTGGAACAGGTTGCCCAAGGAGGCTGTGGATGCCCCATCCCTGGAGGCATTCAAGGCCAGGCTGGATGTGGCTCTGGGCAGCCTGGTCTGCTGGTTGGTGACCCTGCACACAGCAGGGGGTTGAAACTGGATGAGCATTGTGGTCCTTTTCAACCCAGGCCATTCTGTGATTCTATGACCCAAATCTTAAAGCCTGGAATACTTTCATTTTGAACTCCAGAGTTCTCTCAAAATACACTCTGAAAAGGCAGAAATCGGCTGATTAAAAATTATTTGTGGATTTGATATGAGGTCATTGTTATCTCAGCCTTTTTTCTGAGCTGTAATCACAAATGTGACTATTGTGTTGTACTTCCTATGCTGGCAATGCCCATTTTATCCTGATTCTCAGGGCTTCAGAACCCAAATAAAATATAAGAAACTCAAATTTCAGGACTTCCTCTGCCAGGAAGGTTTGAACTCTCATTCTTTTCTCCCAAGGAAGCTGCAGGTATGCATGCTCAGGGGATATAACATCCATGCCTGTCAGCAATGTTCACCTTTATTTATAAGGAAATACTTAAGTACTTTTTGGAGTTCATGCCCTTGTGTCATACCTCCCAGGTAGCTGTCCTGGCCAGCAGGCTTGAGAGTCATTTTTCTGCGTGGTTTAGAATTAAAGTATTAAAAAACAAACAGCTTCAGGAAAGAATGAAGAACCTTCTGTTTCAGAGACAGAAAAACCCCATTGCCTGCTGGTTAGCACACACTCAGGAGAGGTAGACCTGAGACAAGCCAACTTGTTTCTGTGCTCCTGTATCCCTTGATTCATGTGTGCAGAATGATCCCAGACACTTCAAGGCAGGATTTGCTATTTAAGCAAAAAGTTTGCAGAAGGATACCTGCTTTGTGAAAGTTCTCTTATTCCAGTGACTGCTTTTGCAATAAACAGAACGTTTGCAAATAACAATAAATGCAGCACCAGTGCACAGGATAAACTTCTTGTTGGTGTTGTGGTTATTTAATGACTCGCTACGTAGGTAGAATTCTTTTCAAATGTTGTTTAAATGTAACTGTATTTGTCTATGAGAAACAGCTGTTCTTTCAGCCAGACTCCGCTGTTGTGTGTGTGGCATAATTCCCCCTGGTCTCACTTAAAATCCAATGGAGAGTTTGAGGTGTGTCCTCAGATTGCAAAGATGTTCTGTTTGATCCACCCCTTCCATGAGAACAGCAGCACTCCCACTGACTTCAAACCCAGCCTTTGCTGTAATTCTCAGATGGTGGCTAGTTAGCAGCTCTGAAAAGCGGTGCATGAGGAATGGCTGCACTCTGACAGGAGGAAGGAAGAGCTCACACGATGTTCTGGAATCAGACTGCAACGTGTTTTGGTCTCTTCAGTAGAAATACTGCTGCAAAATGACTACTTTTGATCTTTCTGCATTTCCATTGTTTTTGCTACAGCAAGAGGGTCCAAGATAAGGAGGATTTTTTTTCTCCATTGGGACTCTATTTATAGGCCACAAGGCCAGCAGAGAATGTGGCCATCCAGCCTGACCTCTTGGGTGACAGATGCTGTAGGATTTCCCTTAGTTAATTGGTGTTTGAACTAGAGCTCCTCTTTTAGGAACAACAAGAGATCTTGATTTCTGGGAAATTCCACCACAACTCTTGGAACATTTTCCCAGTGACTGTTACCTGTTGTAAAAAATGTTTTCAGTATACACAAGCAGAGTTTGTTTAGCTTTGTCTTCCAGCCACCGTACCTTATATGTAATAAATCTTCTATTATGGGTGTGTTCCCTTCATGCCAGGAGTCCTGGAATGAAACTGCCTTAAATCATTTGGAGCTCTTCTACCTGCTGCATTTTCCTTTTTTTTCTGCTTTCCCCAATTTTTTCCGTGATTATCTGATAACCACCTTCAGTTGTGAACATCAGAACTCAATGAAGAGAAAGCTATTTGCAAAAGTACCAATTGCAGATGCAATCCGTGTCTTTCTCCATAGTTGCCCATTTTTCATACTCCCAGCCCCCTGCACGTCTGTGCTATCCCATGTGCTTGAGCCCATGTTCCTGCTCAGTTCTCTCCCCACCCATATAAATGCAAACATTATTCAGCCTGCAGGCTTCTGCTGGGCTCTCATTCCCATGGGGATCTTAAGGAGAAGGAAGAGTGGGGTTTGAGATGGGATACAGAATTTTAAGGGAGCTACACCGAAACATGCACTGCTTGCTAAAGCTCAGCATACTCAGGGATCCCAAAGGCTCAGTGGCAGGTCACTCACTACCTAACTTAGAGAAGGCTCCAGGGAGCCCTCATTGTGGCCTTCCAATACCAGATGGGAGCTTATGAACAGGAGGAAGAATAGCTGTTTACAAAGGTGGACAGGACAGGACATGGGAGAATGGTCTTAAACTGAGACAGGAGAGGCTTAGGTTAGATATTACGGGGAAGTTTTTCACTCAGAGGGTGGTGACGCACTGGAACAGGTTGCCCAAGGAGGCTGTGGATGCCCCATCCCTGGAGGCATTCAAGGCCAGGCTGGATGTGGCTCTGGGCAGCCTGGTCTGCTGGTTGGTGACCCTGCACATAGCAGGGGGTTGAAACTGGATGAGCATTGTGGTCCCAGGCCATTCTATGATTCTATGATACCTGTCATCAGTATTACTCTCCCAATGCACGTTATCTGAAAACTTGAATAAAGATGATGTCTTTTTCCTGAGACTCTTGTAGGTTTCTGGAAAAAGTTTGAAATTGCCAAGCCAAGTCCATGCTTAGATTTTTAGGTAAATACATCTTGTATGAAGATGATCCATTAAAATGACATTTTGAGACAAGTTAGTCAATATTTAATCCTTTTAATGCATGCTGAGCTAATTCTGCAGAAATTTCCTCTGTAGAAATGTCAAGCCAAACCTTCAATGAAAATGCAAGCATAATTATATCCCAATACTCCAATACTGCTACCTTTGTTCACCAAACACGTAATTTTTTATAAGATGCCGCCAATCTTTGTCAATTGGCATTGGCAGTGGTACTCCCCTTTTTTTACTTACCAGTTTTCCCATCGCTATGCCTGAACTCCACTTAAGGCTGGCAGGTTTGGATCAACCTGCTGGGCTGCTGTAATGCCTAAAACACAAATCAGTACAACCCCGCATGTGAGAATTCTTCCAGTGATCTGAAACTCCCCAACCGATTGATTGGAAAATCCTGGTTACCATTCGCTGGTGCAAGTTTCTTCAGACCCGATTTTAAGTTGATGTAACTTGAGCTGCTCTTCTGTTATGTTCTTGAGCCTGCATTGGAACAGAAAGTATTTGGCTGCAGTGCTGCAATATGGCTCTATCATCTGTTCTCCCCTCACAACAGAACAGTAGTATTTACTAAACATCTGTATTCCTTCTGCATTCCAATCCACAAGTCAAATGTTCACATAGTGGGATAGTTACCATTCTTTCCTTTGACTTATATATTAACATGAGGAAAATCTCTCTCAACATTGCTGACCGGGGTTCTCCTGTCCTTTTAAGTTCTTTATCAGTTTATCAGAGTTATCATTTCCAAAGGGATACACTTCAGTTTCTCACTGCTTCCTGCCTTCTGATGCTTCCCCCTAAACCATCAAATATTTACATTGCAGCTTCAGACCTCCTTTGCTCACGTCAGATTACTTGCTTGTACCTAAGCCAGCACTATTTGGGGTTTTACAGTTAGCTCTTCTCTGTCGGCGCGGATCTGGGCAGATCTGTCTTGCTTGTGTGGTTCACTTCCTCAGTTAGGATATTATTAGAGCTTGAGGTCATTTTAACATCCACAACAGGAACCTTTCAGTCCATTTGCTCAGACAGAAGTCACACACACCATGTCGCATCACTGCCCTGCACATAGTGAGAGGTAAAGTGGTAGCCAGCCATGCTGCTCACCGCTCAGCCGGTCTGCAGTCCATATGCACTAACACATGATGTTGCTTTTATGCCAAGAAAAGAAGTACGTTTTCTTCTCAGCTAAACTGAGGGAAAGCCACAAGCAGCTCAGCAGCCTGTGTCTGCGGAAACCACCAGCACAGCCAAGCTGGTGCTGCCCATCATCTGACACCTATAATTCAGTTCAGGCAGAACCAGGTTGATCTGTTCCAGCCGACATGCCTGATCTGGCCTAACCCCTGTGCCACTCCACGCCTGCGGCCAGTGCCACCTGCATGGGCAGCAGTGCTCAACCCACGGCTGGAATCTGCCCTGGCACACAGCAGGACAGCTGCCCGCAGCCTCCACCACTGCCTGCAGTTACACGTGCATGCAAACATTTGTTTTACAGCTGGAAAACAGGTAATTCTGTTTATACAGATCAGGATCCTGTGCCAGGATCCATTCCCCTGCCTGACCTTCCCGTGAGGACCGTCCCAAACACTGGCACCAGGCAGACCCCACCAGCTCACAGCTCAGCTGCCATCACTTTGCCTTACCCAGTTGCTTATTATGTAGGCTGCCAGCACTACAGACAAGCAATTAAAGGTCATTTTCTGTTTGTACTCTTCAGTGTCTACGATAATTTTGTTCCCAACATCACAGTTCTGGGCTGAATGAGTGCTCATTTGTTCCCTCTTCCTCCTGTCCCTTCTGTTATTAGTTTCTCGCTCTCCAAGGAAACCAAGTTGAGTGGCAAGGAAAGACGCATTTCTACCTGCTGTTAACCAGACGTGTTGTAATGAAAAATGTGATCTTGATGAAATTTGGATGGCACATAAACAAAGACAGATCTCAGTCCCTAGCATCACAGCAGGTGTGCTAAGTGCAAACATAATCCTGTATGCTTCAAAAGGTTTAATAATGCAGCCGGTGTATTTATCCTATGCTCATCCTTCTGCTCTCTGGCTTCGTTACAACTTCCATCGTGTAATCAAACTGACGATCTGTGTTTTTTAATCATTATCTTTTGGACTGCACTCCCTTTTGGAAATGCTGATGCAAAGTTGAGATGGGTCTGAAGCAGCCATGAAGAGTCTTAGAGTCCAAAGGGGACTCTAAGAAATAAGGGGACACTCTTTAACAGGATCTGTTGTGATGGGACAAGGGGAAATGGTTTCACATCAAAAGAAGGGAAATACACATCAGATGTAAGGAAGAAGTTTCTTACAATAAGGCTGGTGAAGCAGTGGCACAGGTTGCCCATAAAGCGGTGGACACCCCATCCCTGCAGACACCCAAGGTCAGTGGATGGTCTGGATGGGGCTCTGAGCACCTGATGGAGCTGTAGGTGTCCCTGCTCCCTGCAGGGCAGTTGGACCAGATGGCCTTCAGGGGTCCCTTCCAACCCAAACGATTCTGTGACTCTATGAACACAGCCACCTGAGCTGCAGCCTTCATTTTGTTTCTGGCTTTACAATCTGAATATAACCTCAGTTTACTCTGGCATAAAGATGAAGACAAAGCTTTTTTCATCAGGAGTGAGAAACAAAAAGACCAAAGATCACAAATAACTTGTA
Source organism: Centrocercus urophasianus (assembly GCF_019232065.1). Lineage (NCBI taxonomy): Eukaryota > Metazoa > Chordata > Aves > Galliformes > Phasianidae > Centrocercus > Centrocercus urophasianus. The sequence goes on from NW_024885532.1 coordinate 24,928,282, forward strand.
AAATACTTGAAAGCTGTTGGATCAAAGGCAGTATAGTAAGTACAAAACACTCAGGTATGAGGAAAGCATATCACCACGTTTCAGGCTCTTTCCTGTTTAGTGAATTTATTTACTCCTCTGCATTACAACAGAGGAAATACATTTTTTCTCAGTGATTAAATTTTTTAAAATTGTGTTTCTAAAGGAAAAAAGCATGGCAAAACACTCACCTAGGTAAGTTTGTCATACGTTAAACATAGGCAGTAAGTGAGACTTGAGTTTCAGTCCTGGGCACTCGGTAGAACTTTCAGCGCATTGCAAACACTCTTCCCCATCACCAACAATCTCTTTGTAGTATTATTTTATTAACAAACATGATTTATTAACAATTTCCTTCACCAAATCCACAACTATGACACATCCACTCGTTAGCTGGCACCCGAAATGGTCAGCACACAATGAGCTTCTGGCACGTCCACATATCTGTGCACAAGTTCCTCCATAGTGGTGCTGCTTGGAGCTGAACTCCTGTGGCCAGGCTACTTGCATACACTGGGAGCTGCTCAGCATTCAAAGCAAGGGCTGAGTGATGTCACAGAATCACAGAACCATTAAGGTTGGAAAGATCACCAAGTTCATCCAGTCCAACTGCCAACCCATCCCCGCCATGCCCACTAACCATGTGCCTCAGTGCCAAACCTACACGGTTCTTGAACACCTCCAGGAACGGTGATTCCACCACCTCCCTGGGCAGCCTGTGCCAATGCCTCACTGCTCTTTGTGAGAATTTTTTTTCCCCCAATATCCAACCTAAACTTCTCCAGATGCAACTTAAGGCCATTGCCTCTCGCCCCATGTCATCATAGGACTCCCATCAAGGTGAGGCCCTGGCACAGCTGCCCAGAGAAGCTGTAGGTTCCCCATCCCTGAAGGCAGTTGAAGCCAGGTTGGATGGGACCTTGGGCAGCCTGAACTACTGGCTAGCACTGCCCATGGCAGGGGAAGCCATGGATTTTAAGGCCCCTCCGAACTCAAGCCATTCTGTGATCCTATCATTCTACGATTCCATGACACAGCACAGATTGCACAGCCACATCTTCCATGGTGTCCTAATGGTGACAAGCTGTGATCATTCTTAGACACACGCAAATGCATACTCCTTTTCTGTATGTCGTGTTACAAGCTCCTCAGCAGGCATTTACCTTACTTCCCTGAACCTTCCCAGCAGCACTCCAGATGGCACTCTGCCTTCGGAGCTTGCACACCACGCACCATAGCCGGTGTATGGGAGAGTAACCCGGCACGTGTGGATTCAAACAGGGCCACAGTGGGAATGGCAGTGGCATGGGGCTGCTTGGCCTCGGTCTGTGCTGCATGGAAGGCTTATTTTCATGGTCACACAGATGGCAACTAGGAACAGTGCTTTGAATTTTGGACTTAAAAAAAAAATAACTGAGAATTGCTTCCTCTTGGTCTTCTGTAGGCCATGCCTATGGAAAGCAGGGAGATTCTCTGCGTGGCAGCAGTTAACACAAAGGCCTCTTCAGATCCTTCTGTTGTTTTCACAGAATCACAGAATGGCCAGGGTTGGAAGGGACCTCAAGGATCAAAAAGCTCCAACCCCCTGCCACATGCAGGGCCACCAACCTCCCCATTTAATACCAGACCACGCTGCTCAGAGGCCAACCTGGCCTTGAACACCTCCAGGGACGGGGCATCATTCTGTGGGAGAGAGGGTGTATTTTTAAAGCACAGACTGCACGTCTGGGAAATACAGGTAACAGTGGTTTGAGATAAATCAGTCGCTCTTGTGTAAAAATACACGGATTTCTCTTTTAAGAAGCCCCTCTAGAAGACATTTCCGTTCCTTATCAGCATGTCCTGCCGCAGCAGTCCCCGAATTTACTCATGACGAGTAACACCCATGCACGCGCCAAGTTGGGCAGCGGACGGGTGGGCACTGGAGAGCGGAGGGCTGAGATCACCGAAGCCTCCGCCGCCGCGGGCCCACTGGAGCTGTCACGGAGCCTCAGGTGCCTCCGTCCCAGGGGCCGGGCCGTGTCACCCAGGCGCTCGGCCGACTCCGGCCGTGGGCGCGGGGCGGGGGCGCCGCCACACCCTGGCGGCGGGCGGGCGAGGGCGGTGCGGCCCCGGCGGGAGCGGGGCGGGCGGTGCGGCGCTTCGCCTCGCCTCGCCTCGCGTCTCTTCGCTTCGCCTCGCCGCCAGGGGCGCGGGTTCCCCTCGCGCGGCGCCCGCTGACAGCCGCCCCGCCATTTACCCCGGCCGCTGCCTGAGGTGAGCGAGCGCCGCGGCCGCGCGGCAGGCGGCTCTCCGGAGCTCGGGGGTCCCGCGGTCGCGGTAGGGAGTGAACGCGGGGCCGGGGGGAGGCGGAGCGGGGCGCGCTGTGCTGGGGGCGCGGGACCGCGCTGCGTGTGAAGAGGTGCGGAGTAACTTCGGGCTCCGGGCTGCAGCCCGCTGCCCCGAAGCGCGGACGGGAGAGACCGCGCTGCGTCCTGCCGTGCGCGGCGTTGCTGCTGCTGGCCGTCGTGCGCCGGGCACAGTGCGCCGTGCAGGCGCCGGGGAGGCTTTCTCCTGCTCGTGTCGGTGGTTGGTGGCATTTCGGAGCTGATTCCTAATTGTTTCAGCTGTGCGATGCGTGTCACGATCCTTACGATAAACTTCCGTAAGTGGGGGATCCCAGAAACGATGGGCGATACAGAGAATGCCAGCAAAATCTGGAGGAGAGCGGAGGAGCGGATGGCTGCGTCCACCTTACGCCACGAGGGTCGATCCGATGCATTTAATTCTGCACGGAGGCGATTCATTATTGCTTGGATGTTTTCCTGACCCTCCTTATGCTTAATAAACTTATTGTCACTGTACGTTTTCCACAGCAAACCTCATCCATCTATTCACTCTGCTGTGGGATGGAGAGTGCTGGCAGCTCTCATATTGCTGAGCCAATACCAATAAGAGCTGGCAAATCCCAGCATTTCTGAGCATCAGCCCCAAATACTGATAGCTGTATGCTTTACCAGCTAATTATTATTATTTTTTTTTTTAACCTCGCAAAAGCGCTGTCATTTTCAGCCCGGTGAGTTTAGGTGCCTAATTTCAATACAGCCATTATCTGATAACGACGTCAAATTGTCTGATGTGTAAATAAGAAAGAGCGATGCCTTTGAGGCTGGCAGCCCCGGCCCCCTGCTGCGGCACGCAGCCGTATGTGCGTTTCCCCGAGCCCAGCTCCAGTCTCAGAGCGCAGCTCCCGGCCAGCAGCCGTGTGTATGGCCAGCAGCAGTGGGATGTCAGCGAGGTGATGTGCACCTGAGGTGCTCCCGCATTTGTGACGGGGAGGAGGATTTGGTGAGAAGTTTTGAAATTCCCAGCAGGTGGTGACACTTCAATGGCTGCCTAATGCCACGGCGCAATAGCGAAAATAATTAATCTCTTTCCCTACAGACAGATGAAGTATCTCACGTTTGCAGAAACGTGGCAGATGGACGCTTCTTTTTTGTGCTGCTAGCGAGCTTCCTCAAGTGAAAAGCAGGAAGGGCTCTCTGACTTAGGCTGGAGCAACTCTGAGCACCTGATCGAGCTGTAGGTGTCCCTGTTTGTTGCAAGGGAGTTGGAGCAGATGGCCTTTAAGGGTCTCTTCCAACTCAGATGGTTCTGTAATTCTGATTCTATGACTTCCAGGATCTGTTTCGCTGGGCTGCTTCACTGTCAGCCACTCTCATGCATAATACAACTGTGCAAATAGGACTGCAATATTTTTACTAATAGACAGCAGTTAAGGAGACTTGTTTTTCATCTGGGACTTTGTTTTCCCTCTTACATTCTGGCAAGGTTGACCTCATTACAACCTTTCAGTACCTAAAGGGAGCCTACAAACAGGAGGGGAATCGACTCTTTGAAAGTGTTGATAACTGCAGGACGAAGGGAAATGGTTTTAAGTTGAGGGAGGGAAGATTTAGGTTGGATGTCAGGGGGAAGTTCTTTACTATAAGAGTGCTGAGGTGCTGGCACAGGCTGCCCAGAGAGGTTGTGGATGCCCTGTCCCTGGAAGTGTTCAAGGCCAGGTTGGATGGGGCCCTGGGCAGCCTGGTTTAGCATTAAACGTGGAAGTTGGTGGCCCTGCATGTGGCAGGAGGGTTGGAGATTCCTGATCCTTGAGGTTCTTTCCAACCCTGGCCATTCTTTGATATTGTAATGTTTTGCTCATTTTGAGTTTCAGATTTTATTTACCTGACAGCTCCTGGCTGGGTTCCTCGAGGTGACTGGGAGAAGGCATCTGAGCTATGATGGGATGAGGTGGGCGAGAACAGGCCTACTGCAGGAGGGTGGAGTGAGGGCAGGGGCTGCTCTGCCAGGGATCTGCAGAGTACTCATAGTTAGGGAGAATACAGGCTTTGTCTGATGCACGTGTCATCTCAAAGCCTGGGGCTTGTCTGTGGGGTGGGTGATTGATTCCTCGTTAACTACAGCCCCCTTCTTAACTGCAGCACTGATTTGTCTTTTGCCTGCCCTATGAAGAGGATATAGTTGCTGGGGGATATGTTGGTGAAGCTGCACACTTGTTAGCTGTGCACACTAGCAGTAATAGCACCATCCAGCCTGCTCAACAACCAGTCTGCTCTCTGGCCTTTTGACGTACCAACTCGTGGAAAATGCACAGGAAGTCATAAATCCAGTAGGTTTTGTTGTTGTTGTAAAAGCTATCTGCCATCCAAAGCGAACATAAAATAGTGTGACTTTGGTTCTTGCACAGTTCCTGATACTGCAGTGCCCACGTGCAGTGGATTTGTTCTCCTAAAACCTGTCAGGCAGCAGAGTGCAGCTTCCAGCAAGAGCCTGTGCCAGAGGAAAGCTAAGTGATGAGACTAAGACCACGTGAATAGAATAGAATAGAATAGAATAGAATAGAATAGAATAGAATAGA
>NW_024885532.1:24933212-25064031 GCF_019232065.1 Centrocercus urophasianus
GAATAGAATAGAATAGAATAGAATAGAATAGAATAGAATAGAATAGAATAGAATAGAATAGGATAACATAGAATAGAATAACATAGAATAACATAGAATAGGCTAGGCTAGGGTAGAACAGAGTAGAGTAGAGTAGAATCAGGGAATGATTTGAATTGGAGGGAACCCTTAAAGGTCGTCTAGTACAGCTTCCCAGCAAGGAACAGGGACATCTAAAGGGTATTTGTGGCAGAGGAAGGACTCAGTGTTTTCCTGCCATTTGTGCTACACGCAGACCTCTTGCTCTTCATCTCCAAGGCTTTTATGGCTTATGCCCTCCTTATCTGCCATTTCCAATTCCTTTTGGAGAGGAAGTCTTCTATTTCCAGTTGGCCCCTTTCACCGTCTCTTGGAGCAGAAAGCATCTTTTTGTGCTTCTGTCCCTCTGCTGCGTCTCACACAATGGAGCCTCAGTCCCTGCTGGTCCACCAGAGTAATAAATTAAAAAAGCCAATTATTCAAAGTCTGATAGCCTTCTCTGTTCCATCATTTTTCATCTCATCAAGCTAATGAACTCGAGGTAAAAAGATCTGCATAGAGAAGAAACTATTTAAGATACGCTGTCTGTCTTGAAAAGCAAGATTTTATGTGAGTACTAGAAAGGGAGCAATAGTGGAGCAGGGGGCAGGAGGCAAGGATGGGGAATTTTTAAGCGAAGGAGAAAAGAGTGCAAGGGAGAAGATGGCTGAGGGAAGGCTGAAAGGCAGAAACGTGAATCAGGTGCAGAGGTCAGTGCCATGTGTGCACAAAACTGAGATGGGGAGGGAGAGAAAGTCTGAGAGGAGCAAACATAGGGGAAAAAAGAGTGAAGGGAGAGGGGGAATGCAGTGCTAGGGATGGGTGGGCAGCCAGCTTTGTGCTGGATCAGGGCTCCAGGGCCTTGCAGGGGCTGCAGGGCTACACAGGGCTCAGCCCCAGCATAGGCTTTCCCAGGCACCTGGGTGAAGTCTCTGGAAGTCAGTCTTGGTGCTGGTTCAAACACTCGTCTGAGCTTGGGTGTTGCCTGTGCACCCTGCCAGAGCCTTTTCCTAAGCAAACTCAGATAACACAGATGAAAGAGTAAAAGGGAAGAGGGCTTATGGTCTGGTGAACGGAACGCCCAGAGGTGCTGGGCTGCGTCCACAGACGTGGCCAGAAAAAGCTTCCACCCTGCACAGTTTCTGGTATAAATACAGCACAGGGGAATGGGAGGAGAGGAGCAGATTAATGCTGTGATTTGCTAACATGGTGCATCTGATGGAGGCAGGAAGAGGAGCAGAAGTCAGGTCTCCTGTGTGTCCCTCCAGTGCCCCATCTCGTGAACCACGCTGCTCTTCCATCTGTCAGCCTGACATGTGTGAATTAAAATGTATGGCCGCTGTCTCAGGAGAATTCTCCCGCTCAGCCTTCTTTCTTTCTTCCCTAGGATGTGTTCTTTCTTCTGTTGCTTTGTTTCTTCCTGCAGCGTGTCACTTGTGAGGCTGCAATTAGGATTATGTGGATTTTACCTGCCGGTATGCGATGGTCTAAAAACGGTATTTGTGAAACACATTTGAAAAATGCATAGCTGGGAAAGCTGGAGATGGAAAGGATCCATTGAAGCTTTCAGCACGGCTACGACTGTTGCCCATAAAGCATCTTTCTTCCCTCTTTAGTGAAGTGAAATTTCAAGCAGGGCTGCTTAATTTGTTCTGTTTTCCTTAAGTGATTGTGCCGTGGCTCTGCCAGCAGCCTGCCCCTGTGTGGAGGCAGGAGGTTTGTCTTCTGGTAATTTACAGTGTATCAGATGTGGGTGTTTGGGGTATGGCTGCTGCTATCTAATTCTGGAGCCTTGTCAGGCCTGTGGGCAGGCGATGATATTCTTCGTCAGATGGGTACAGCTATTGCTACAATGGGCCTGTGCTGAGCAAGCCACAGAAATTATTCTCTCCAGCCACTTGAATTATGTGCATGAGAGAAATCAGAGAGCAAATTGGCATAGAGAAGACAGGAGAAGAAGCTAAAACAATTTTACAAGCTTTCAAAGAATGCATCGGCTGTGTCGTAGGTCAGCAGCGCTAACAGTGCTACTGTTGAAATACCTCATTATTTTTGTGATTCCTGAAGATGCACCTCATCTTTGCCATAGCCCTGTGTTTCATGTTTATGTTCCACCATGTCTGCTGCCGTGCCAGTTTTCTCTCATAAAATTAGGTTGTAAACTCCACTGAACAAGAACTTTCCTGCTTGTTTGAGTGATGGTGAGTGCAGTGAGTCTGACTTTCTGACACTCCTTTGCAATGCAAAAGAGAGCAATTCTCATATTTTGAGAGTGGCTGCTTTGAGCTAGATTTTCTCTTTGTAGATACTCTGTGACTTCTGTTTCTGTAGCATGCTGTTGGTTTTGCTGCAGTCCTTCTCTTCCAACCTGTTTTATGTGATTGTTATGAGACTCGTGATGACTGCTTTAGAGCACATTGAAGTAAGATCCTGAAACTTTCCAAAAGGATCTCTATTTCTGTTTGCATAGACAATGCTACAGGAATTGTGAACTTAAAAAATTGTGGAGAAGATAGCTAAAAATATACAGACTGGCACGTGGGATCACACAGCTGAGTGATCTGAAAGACAGAGAAAGCAGTTATGGGTCTTTTATAGAGCCAGGCAGATAACGTAATGTGTTATATAGAGCCAGTGAGATAACAATAGATTACTGAAAACAGTTTGAATTATGTAGCAGCAATAAACCTCTAGTGTCTACACGTGCTGAGGTGAGTTACGTTTTGTACAGAATACTTGTTACTTTGCTGTCATGAATCATAGAATGGCCTGGGTTGAAAAGGCCCACAATGCTCATCCAGTTTCATCCTCCTGCTATGTGCAGGGTCACCAACCACCAGACCAGGCTGCCCAGAGCCACATCCAGCCTGGCCTTGAATGCCTCCAGGGATGGGGCATCCACAGCCTCCTTGGGCAACCTGTTCCAGTGCATCACCACCCTCTGAGTGAAAAACTTCCTCCTAATATCCAACCTAAACCTCCCCTGTCTCAGTTTAAGACCATTCCCCCTTGTCCTATCGCTATCAGCCCATGTAAACAGTCGTTCCCCCTTTTGTTTATACTCTCCCTTCAAGTATTGGAAGGAGTCTTGATCTTAATATAAAACATGCACAAAAGCAGTTTCTGCAGTACAAAGGTAAATTCTTGTGGCCTATCTTTGTTGTTGTGACTCAAAGGTTGACATATCCTGAGGGAAAATTTATTCTGTGATGAAATATAGTTGCACTTATCCATTGATCCAGTATTAATAGTGGTTGGATAAATGGGAGAAAAAAGTTAATTAATGCTTTTGTCTTTCTTTCTTTCTTTCTTTCTTTCCAGATGTAGTCTTCCTGCTTGCATTTTATGAAACAAAGTCAATGCAGCTGTAATTTTTTATCTTTCAGGTGTTCTTGAAAAAAGTGCCTGCACTTTAGAACTTTGGAGCTGAAGAAGGACATGAGGAGTAAAAGGACCTGGGATCTCACTGGTCAGAATGAAACAGATGTTGAAAGATTTTTCAAATCTATTGTTAGTAGTGCTCTGTGACTACGGTGAGTATTGGAGCTTACAAGGGGGAACTGTGAGTTGCATATTCATAAAGTAGTTTTGGATAGTGCTGTTTTCATTTTGTCTGCTGAAATAAAATCACAAAGAATCACTGCTCACACAAGCCACCAGTGATATGCCCAGGATGCAGTCAAGGCCTTATGTAATATGTAGGTGGAAGAGACAGCTTTCATGAGCTGCTCCTCTGTGTCAAAGTGGCAGGAACATTTCCTGCTGTGAATTTGCTCTGTGAAGGAAGCAAGATAAGTGAGCAGATTTCTGTGGGCCTCATCAAGGGACTAACTGTGTCAGAAGCAGTAGTAGGAGCTCTGCTCTCTCCTGAGATTTGTATTTGGTAACATTTAATGCATGGTAGATGATAGATCAGAGATCAGTTAAGTGTCTGTACCAAGGTGGGAGGAACCACAGCGTACAACTGCCCATTTCTATGAAAGTAGCTTGCAGTGGTTGGATGAAATGTGACCATCTGTAGTGCAGGTCACTTCCTATGGTTAAATGAGACCCCATGTGATGGACTTCACCCACCAATTCAGAGAAAACTTTTGAGGACAGGAGGGGTATTGCCTCCTCTGACTGTGTAGGAATCCAAAGGATGGGATTCATACTCATTCCATTTTGGTCATGTAAAATTAGTCTGAGTGTTGTTTGAGTAGTTCACACACAGATCAGCACATCTGGAGGGCAGTTACAACCTAACCACAGCCTGAGATTCTAAGGATGGGAAAGCACCTCCTTCTCACCTTCAGCTGCCAATGGAAGCTGGACATCTAGTTTGGGTTAGCTATAAAGTGGTTGCAAGCTGAGGGGCATACTATGCATGGCATCTATCTTTTCTAAGAATGTACTGCATAGAAGGTAGATTTGCAAAGTGAGTCAACATGCAGTTTAGAAATTTTGAAAGTAAGATCCTTAATTTATAAATAATACATATATTTTCAAAAATTACATTCATAACTTAAAAGTTGTTAACCTCCCAGTTGAAGTACGTTGTCAAACCATGATAAAGAATGAAGTCATGCATTGCTGAAATATCTATAGCACGGGAAACTGGAAAAAGAACTGTTTTAGTTCCCAGTTATGACATGAGCTGTGATAGTAGGTAGGTCATGCATCAAAAGGCTGAAGATGTCTTACAAAGGAGAGAAATGGACCAAGAAAGTGTGCAGTTTGCTCTTCCTGTATATGTGAGAAAACAGACACCTTGGTGTCTGTTCCACCTCCAATCTAGAACAAGGGATCATGAGAAGACATAAAGAATTTAGGACTGCCCTCTTTTAGATGAACTCGAGTCTAACAGAAGACACTTGCTTTTAGTACTATGTGTTATTTTAACAAGACAGAGTTGACTAGCAAAGTTAAGAATGGTGCACTGAACGGGAAATACAGTGAAGATAAGGGCTGTTGATGTAGTCTACCTAGACTTCAGAAGAGCCTTCAACACTGTCTCCAGTGGTATTCTAGAGAAGCTGGCAGGCTGTGGCTTGGAGAGGTGCACCCTTTGCTGGGTTAAGAACTGGCTGGATGGCTGGGCACAGAAAGTGGTGGTGAATGGAGTTAAATCCAGGTGGCAGCCAATCATGAATGGTGTTTCCCAGGGGTCAGTATTGCAGCCCATCCTGATTAATATCTTTATTGATGACCTGGATGAGGGGATTCAGTGCACCCTCAGTAAGGCTGCAGATTACACCAAGGTTGGAGGAAGTGTCAATATGCCTGAGGGTAGCAAGGTGCTACAGGGGAATCTGGACTACTGAGCTGAGGCTGATGGGATGAAATTCAGCAAGACCAAGCGCTGGGTCCTGCACTTGGGCCACAACAACACCAGGTAATGCTACAAGGTTGGGGCAGAGTGGCTGAAAGATTGTCTGGAAGAAATGGACCTGGAAATGGTGATCGACACTCAGCTAAACATGAACCAGTGAGTGTGCCCAGGTGTCAAAGAAGGCCAATGGCATCCTGGCTTGTATCAGAAACAGTGCAGCCAGCAGGAGCTGGAGGTGATCATACCTCTGAATTCTGCACTGGTGTGGCCACACCTCAAGTACTTTGTTCAGTTTTAGGTCCTTCTCTTCAGGAAAGACAGTCAGGCCTTGGAGCGTGACCAGAGAAGAGCAGCAAGGCTGTGGAGGTGTCTGGAGCACAAGCGTTGTGAGAAGTGGCTAAGGGAACAGGGGTTGTTCAGTCTGAAGAAGAGGCTCAGGGGAGACCTTATAGTTCTCTATAACTGCCTGAAGGGAGGTTGCAGCAAGGTGGAGGTTGGCTTCTTCTCCCAGCGATAGAACTAGAGGGAATGGCCACAAGTTGCACCAGGGGAGATTCAGGTTGGATGTTAAGAAAAATTTCTTCTCTGAAAGAGTGATCAGGCACTGGAATGGGCTGCCCAAAGGAGGTGATTGAGTTAACATCCCTGGAGGTGTTGAAGAAATGTCTAGATGTTGCACTAAGGGACACGGCTTAATGGGGAAATTTTGGTGATAGGTGAACCATGGGACTGGATGGTCTTGGAGGCCTTTCCAACCTTGGTGATTCTATAGTTCTATAACATTAAGTTCACTTAACCCAAGAAGGGAGGTGAATGATTGTGATATCCACTGCTTCTTGCTGAGCCAGTCCTGTAGGCATTCACAACTAGTTGACTCAGAGGTAAAAGCTATTATTCCAGAACTTTATAGAGGGTGTGTAGTTAAAAGGTGAGTGAGTAGCTAAAAGGTGCAGTTGAACAGCTAAATCTCTGTTGCAAACTTTAGCTGTATTATATTTTCCCTTGTTTCTAAAGAAGAGTAGTCCATACTTCAGAAAATAACTTCTAATTTTGTGTATACAAGTCACTTCTTAGATAACTGTTTCCTTCATATGCTTATCTGTATTACACCAAGACTGTTCTAAGTGTGTTTTAAATGATTAAATATAAATTACCGCAATGCTATAAAATAAAAACAACAACCAAACCAAACCAAAAAAGGCATACAACAAAACTGTATTCTCATTTCTTACTGGTTTTTCTGGTGTGCTTTTTCTTCATAGCCCTGGGCTACTGGTTGCTGACAAGCCAACATCACAACCCAAGTTGGCTTAAATATAATTAAAAATAAATAAATATCAGAACAGCATGCCACTCACTCTTCAACAAAACAGGGTTTTCCTTTTGATCTTTCTAAGAGGGAGCTCCTGCAGAGACCACTGTGGCATTTGGTTGGTGCCACAGCCAAGCTCCATTCAATGGGAGAAAATTGTAGTGACAACTAAAAATATACAAATTGAAAACTGCCCCTGGGGCCGAGGTTTGGCTTATGACAGAGATGTTCACATGCAGTAGGCTGGAGGGCAGTTGAAGGAGCACGCAGTGGAAGCTCACTTTTGCTGACTGTGAGTGGCCTTTTGCAGAAAACTGTTACATGGGACACCTAGAAATGCAAATTTTGCTATTAAATGAAGATGGGAGAATGATTCTGTGACCTGCAGTGCACCAGGCAGAACTCTGCAGTGCTGTAAAGGCGTCCTCCAGTAATACTTGCTTTCCTCACTTTCCAACAATCCAAATGAGGGTTGATGAGAGCTACATGGCAGACCCCTGGTCTCTCTCTCGGTGCTTTTCATTACTATCACACAAATGTTTTTCTTGAAAATTTGAAGCTTGATGTTGAAAATTTTCATGTTGAGGTTTTGTTATGGTCTGATTTGTTTTTCTCTTAAAACACTTCAGCCAAGTTGAATCTGATCAAGTCCTTTATAGAGAAATATGTAGGTTTGCTCATGTTCAAATCAAGAAAAACCCAGCAATTTGCAAGCATTTCACTGGGAAACTGTAACACAGCTGTCAAAACTTCATGATGCTCTGGGACATACTTTTTGTTCCCCGTATGGAGGTTTGCTTGGACTTGGTCCATATCTAAGTCCTTGCAGATGAGTTTGCAATGAAGTTCTCCAAATGGTCAAACATGTTCCATGTCCGTTCAGTTCCTCTTGCCAGCCCCACACAATACTGTGCATGCTTCAGCCCAGGCCAGCAGATTTCCCCATGCTTATAGTAACAGGCCCTCGAGTTGCATATACTGGGCTCTCCACTCACATATTCTTGTGTTTAGTCAATATTTGACAGTTTTCACCTTTATGTCTTTGCCTTGGTTCCTAACACTCTAAACAAGAATAGTGACATTTACTCATCTTTCTGGAACATTGCAGGGATAAACTCATTAATATTTCTAATACACTAATATACTATGATAAGAGCACAATAGCAGGATCCATGGGGAAAATGAATAATTCTGTGTTATCAAGGTGAATTTTGAACGGTGCACAGTCAATAATACATGGGACCACCCAAGGAAGAACGAGAATAAAAGACCCTCTGGTAACAAGCATTATCCATCTGCCAAATGAGGCAGAATCTTGTGCAAAAAAGTAGTATTGAGTCACTCAGATGAAAGACTGACTTACAATACATGTATGTAAGAGTATATACGTGATTTATGTATGTAGGCTGTGCATACAGTCTTCATTCAGACATTATGGATGTGGTTAGAGCTGGTTATTTTAACCACATTATAGCTGGTGGGTCTTAGTAGTGTACGCTGTGCCTCACCCTGACGTAAATGGCCTTAGCTGGTCAGATGAATTTCTTCCTGAAACTCATTTTCTGTTGACAGGAAAGTGAATCCAAGGTGACAAACTCAAACTGAAGCTTACAGTAGTAGCTGTCTAGTATTCTGTAAGATGAGTCCTGCTACTCCTAAATGCCGAGTGCTTGCTTTGGCACTTGCAGTGTTTTTCCAGCAAAGCTTTCTTTGAGGTAATCTTAAGACATATGTAACAGATTTAACAAGTTGAAGTACTGTTAGTTGATACTGCTTATGAAAGGATTGCTTTAACTGAGGTTTTATGCTCCCAGAGCACCTTCCATCCAAGACTCAGAAGCCCTTTTCCAGACACTTTATTATATAGAGATGTCTCACAGCACATTCTGTATCTGGGATAGGTGTATGTAGTTCCCATTTTTCAGGTAACCTGTCAATGTCTGAAATCCTTAAGTTTCAGGCAATACAGAAAAACTAGCTGAGCTGAGAACAGGAATGTGATCTTCCCAATCCAATGCTTCAGATATCATCTATCCCCACTAGTTACAGCATGTCTCGGGATAATTTGGCAACTTGCACAAACATGGTCATGCAAGAAGTGCATCTAAAAAGACTGTGCCATTTATTATGAAATGATGTCATTTAGACATGTTGCACCACATCTGAGACAAGAAAAGTGCTGCAGTCACCATCACTGTTATTTTCAGCCCTTTCACTCATGTGTCTGTGATGCAAATGAGCAAAATGAAAGATTCATAAGACAGAGCAAGAGAAGAGGCTTCAAAAAGCATCATGCAGATTTACTATCTTATTTAATTTGAGGGATATTTTTCATGTTTCTGTATTAAGAAACTACTATGGTTTTTTACTGCATTACCACTAAAGAAGGTAGAACAGCTGACCATGGTGAAATGGACTATAAGAGTCTACAAGTGAAGGGAAGTTGAGGATTTTCATGGTCTATCCTTAGAACTGAAGTTTTCTGTACATCTTTTGCTTTTATTTGAGAAACCTTCTTTTAACCTTCCTTCCTAAACATGTTGCTACAGTGGACTTTGAGCTTTTGCAGATCACGTCCCTGCACAAAGGAAAGGTGAGCTATAACTGCTCTAGCTAGGACCTTTTTTTTAGTGAACTGATTCATTCACATTTAAGAGTTTAACAGCCATTTCTTAAATATCCACTTCATAAATACATATTTTCTTCTTTATGTTTCATAAGCAGTTGGCTGCTGCTTTGATTCTTAATGCTGTTGTTAACCTGTTTTCATTTCAGTTCTTGGTGAAGTGGAGGACCTCCTGTTGAAGCACCCAGGTCATGTAGCCTTCAGCAACGACACAGTTTCTGTGGAATACCACTACTACAGTGGTAATGAGACAGTAGAGAACCTGTCCATCCTACTGCTGGATGCCAACACCAACAAGATCATTGCAAGAAAACAGCTTCCAGCAAATCAGTCCCGGGGGATGGTAGAGTTTGAATGTTCCTATTTCACAAGTGCTGGAGACTTTTTGTTCAGAATGATCTCTCCTAGTGATAATAGCAGTGCTGCTGCAAGCAGAGGAAGAACATCCACCCTCCATGTGGAATGGCCTGTATTTCACATTGATTTGAACAAGACTTCAGAGGTGCTTGGGAGCTCCCTTCAGGTTGGAGTTTTTACAAATGAACAGCTGTGTGCCATGAACAAGACATTGGTTTCACTAGATGTGATATTCACCAGCACACTTTATGAACTAGGAAGAGTAAGCTCTGATGAGATGCTGGGCATTAGAACTAGCAAAGGAATCCCACTCTCTAGATCCCAGTGGGTAGAGTTTGACTGCCCACATGTTGGTCAAGAAACGTACATCACTGTGTTACTGAAATCATTAGAAACACGTTCTGTTATTGCCTCTATGGGACCCATAGATCTCCACAAATTTGGATACAGACTGGTTGTGGCACCAGAAGCAGTGTGCAGAACTTTGGTTCAGGTCTTTGTAGTCTCACCACCATGCACTTCTATCAGTGGAAAAGTTGTTGTCTATAAAGAGGCTCTCAGGCATCCTGGTTTGAGAACAGCGTGGCTGTATGAGAACACCCTTCACCCAGGAGACAACAGGACAGAATTTAACTGCACTTTGTTCGATGTGGGAAAGAACAAATACTGCTTTGACCTCTATAATTTCTCAAACCGAAGCCTTTTCCCAACAAGAGTTAAGCAGTGTATGATGATCGAAAGGAATCTGGGTTTGTACCAATGTTTGTCTTCTTTTATCAAATATCAGCATTCTTTACAGCCAACGTGGATAATGATAAATGGGTTTGACTGTATTGTCTCTATTGCATAACTATTTTTTGGGTCTCCTGCATGAGAAAAAAAGAGTTGGAGAGGTAGATGGAAACAAATTGGATTAGACCTGTGTAGGGGCATACATTTAGTAACAAAAGCCACAGTGGTAGCTTGAAACTACTTAAACCAGAACAGTTTGGGATATTTAAAATGATGTATCTATCTAGTTTCAGTAAAACTGAAACTTGGCCTTCACAGTGATTTAAGAAGGCACAACAGTAGATCAGACCCATTGGAAACATTAAATCTAATCTCTGTACATACAGAGATACTACATTTATGTGTCTGGAAGTCAAGTGTCCAACATTGAGAACCCATCTGCCTATTTAGTCAAGAGAGACAGACATCTCACAAGGGTGATTCATCCCATATAAAAATAGGTATAGAAGATAAATGGGCTGAGTCCATGTCTGGCTATCTTTTTCTCTACCATTTGCTGTGGGAGATTAAAAACCTACCTACTAGATACATAAATTTTGGTCACATGAATCAAGGTCCGGCTATAGCAACAGACACTTGTGGGTTTTTCTATCACCCTTCCAACCATGTCTCAGCTGCTGCTTAAAAGCGATCATGGCACATTTTGTGATCAGTAAGGCCACCTGACAATCATGAGTCACATCTGCACATCTAAGTTCTTTTCTTCCAAGCAAACACTAGATGCATACAACTAGCTGGGGACAGTCTGTAGTCTGTGCAGTCCTTTGGCCATGACTGGGCATTCTCCAGGAGAGTGCTGATTGGCAGAAGCCAAAACCATGGAATGTAAGCGATCACAGTTAAGGAGTGATCGTAAATGGGGATGAACTTGGGCCGTTCCTCAGTCCTGTCTAAGGAATATCCATGCATCTGTTTATATCTCTACAACGCACATAGATGGACCCTCATGGTCATTCAGGGGTAGGAGTCCAAGGTTTGGCATTGTCCACAAATCCCAGTAGCAAAGCAGAGTAAGACAAATGCATTTTTTTCCCTAATTTGTAGATGGCAGCCATAGCGAGGGATGGGCTGCATGTACATGAGGGGATAGGAGTTGGGTTAGGCTGTGTGTTCCCACATCCTGGAACAGAAAAGTAAATGTTCCGAAGGCTTGGTGCAGGCTTGCGTCCATAGGTAATGAATTAATCTTTCCCATGAGCACACTTCAAAGAGCTTGGCTTGAAAGGCTGGAGATATATTCTATACCTCCCCACCCTTGGTCTTCCTGAGAAGGAAGTGCAGGTCTGAAGCCAAAAAAGGGTCACTGCACTTCCTGGGCAGGTCTCTGAGGAGATCATTGGGGCCAGGAGCATGGAACATGTTCTATAGCACGTGGTCTGGGCACAACCTACTTTAACAAGGCTTCTAGCGTTGTGTGGTTTTACTTCAGGCTATCTCACAAATTTTAAAACTGTTAGCCCTTTAATTAACAATCTGTACTAAGAATGACCTCTGTTGTCACCACATGCCAAACGTGGTACGTAGTTCTCTTTTGCTTGACTTTCCAACTATATTCTCTGTTGGCACTCTCTCTCTTTGGCACAAGAAAGTCCGCCTAAAAATGAAAGCGTTTTTCCTTAATCAAGGTAATTCTCAAGGAAAAAGGAAGAGAGAATTCTAATTCTTCTCCTGTGCTTGGGTGGTATTTTTATGTCACGCTGATACTATCTAGCTAATTACCCAGAGAGATGAATATGCAGGATATGACATAGCTGTGTTTCTGTGTCCAATATTTGACCGTTTTAATTGGTGAAATCCACCCTAGGCAACAACTCCCTGCAATTTGCTGCATTTCCTGGGCTGCACCATCCTTATGACTGCAGTCGAAAGAATCAGGCTACCTGCGTGCGGAACGGCTTGAAGTCAATAGCTGGCAAGTTAGAGGTGTCACATCCACAAAGCCGATGAAAGCGTAACCACATCGCATAGCCGTAAATAAAACGTCAAACTGAAATTAATTAGGCGGCAGCACATCTGTCTTCGTGTCTGTGCAACTTCAAAGCCTCCAGGCAGCGTTGAGAGGAGCGGGCTGCGCTTGGAGGAGCGCGTCAGCCTGAAGCTGCGGCACGCAGAGCGAGCCTGCGGTGCCAGAGATGGCTGCCGGCCTCTGACCGCCTCATGAGGCCCTGTCCTGAGCCTCTGGCCCTGAGGGAGGTGCAGTGAGCCTCCGCTCCCGGTGTTGGCAGGCAGCTGCTTCACGAGGCCTTCTCCAGAGCCCCTCACCGTGCCTCACTGCACTGTAGGTAGACCTGCACCCCTGATGGCTCTCCATGTAAAAAGTGCTTCTCTGCTCAGATCGCTGATATTCTTCTGCCTTGTGCTTCTGAGCTTGCTCAGTTTAAGGGCAGTTAAATCGTTGACTGTGGTTTCCTGTGCGGCGTGGGCCATTGCAGTCATCCAGTTATGCTGGTAAGGAGCCCACAGCCGGTCTTTGCATGCAACTGCTGCTCATCCTCCGCAGCCATCCAGTGTTTTGCTGAAGGCACCACCAAACTGAGACCCTTCTGGTAATTTCTCTCAACACTGTGCTCTGATGTAAAAGAAAAAAGGATGTGGCATGCAGTTTGTAACGAAGCTCATCTAGCTTCATCCTCTAGTGACTGGCTCTTCTGCTAGTCTCTCTGCTAGACTAGACAGCTGTTTCCTATCCATTGTGTTCCCCTTCAGAAGCATTTGCACGTCCAAATTGTGTCAGTCCTTCCAGATAATCTCAGTGTTCTTTTTAATAAGCTGAAAAGATTGAGTCTTTAATTGGAACGCATTTTCTTCAGGATTTAATTAATTTTCTGGCTCTATCTGCCTCTATTTCCTTTTTTTTTTTCTTTTTTTTTAACAGTACTTTTAATTTCACTACATAGACACCGACTTTGGTGCCTTCTAACATCCTCCTCACCGATGCCGTTTGAGCAGCACCGCTCTCCTTACCCTGACTTATTGCTCCTCAGTTTTTAATTCCACAGATGGCATTGGCTTTGACCCTACAAACGCCTCCCGAGCTGCTCTTGCATGTGACCTCTCAGTTACAATCTACCATTCTACAATCTCTGTGCTTTCTGCCTACGTTTTGCATTTTGCTGATTTTACAACTTAGCTGGCAACCTCCATTGCCCCATGCACTATGTACTTATGTCATCACAGTAGTGACATACTTTCTCATTAACGATTTTATATTTACTTTCCTGTCACTGAGGCAAGCGTTGTACAGAACAAAGCATTATACTAATTCCTTTGAAATCTCTCCAAATGCATTCCCACTCGGTGATGATTTTCTGTTGACAACTGCATATCAAATCTGTCGCTCAGCCAGTTCTTACTCCATTTAGAATACAGTCTATTATTATGAAACAAAGGTATTGTCTTGTAAAAGATGAAATATCTGAAATCATTAAAGCTATCTTCATCCAAACCGCAGAAGATGAGATATAGTTTATTTTGCAACTACCCATTTTCCATAGGTCATGCATCAGTTGTGTTCCTGACCCTTCTTCCATCCATCTCATTACTCCTCATCCTTGGCAGGGCTCGGGAGCAGGAGCAGGAGTCTGTCTGCTTTGTGCCTGCAGTAGGGACAAGGTTTCTGATGACCCATAGAGAGCAACAGCTCTCCCAGCAGGAGCCGTCAGCTTCAGAGCAAGTGTCACAAAAAAGCCTCTGCTTTCCAAGACTCTGAATCTTACCTATTAGATGTGGGGAGAATGTCTATCAGATGTGAGCCAGTGCTTGTGAAACTTTCTGTAGACTCCAGCTGGAGAACCTGTGAAAAAATAGGAGAGATGTGAGTCACTTAATTCATCTCAGTGGGGTGCTAACTGTTTCCCACAGATGACTTAGAGAGAGCCATGCAGAGTTCCCTGCATCTGACGGAATTGTCTGAATGTCTGAGAAAGAAAAGTGCTAGATGATTTTACCCAGCAGCAGAAGTGCTGTAGGCTCATTCATTTCAGTGTGTTATCCTGTGCTTTACATGCTTAGACTCTGAGACCCCAGCAGTGAGACTTCTGCTCTCCTTAGGAAGACATCCTAGATCTAGCCATTGTCAAGCTGGAGTCGTTTGGGATGCCTGATAAAATTAATCAGTAGTGCTGCAGCATAGAAAGGAACTTGCTTTTTGTGTATTTCCAGTGTTAATTAATTTTTTTTTACAGTTCTTAGCTACACTTCTGAGGCCAGTTTCAACTCTGATCTAAGTCCTAGTGGAGCTTATTGCCTTTATTGGGATGAGTTTTGTTACCTTCTCTGACATCTGACTTCTTCCAACTATCCAAAGAAGCTGCTGGGGGGCCCCCAGGGCACAAGAAGTACAGATGTTGCTCTCAAAGGGAAAACAGAAGGTGGGAAAAGACCTTCTGAAGGGAGCAGTAGTTGGGAAACAGGGCGTAAGTGGAGTATCCAGGAGTCAGGCAAGGATACAAGACTCCCATCAACTTCTTGCTGCCTGAGTAAAGTCGTATGAATCAGACCTGCCAGTTATCTGTAAGAAGATCTGGGAACCAATTAGCTCTGTTGCCTGAATTGCTCTTTGGTTTGCATTTATTTAGAAACAGACTAATTTGGGGAAGCACAGTTTGTGCCCCAGTCGACTTCTCTTACGCCATTGAGTTCTACATCTCCATATCCCCAGCATTTTAAGAATACATCAGGTGTTGTGGAGTCGCAGGGATAGCTCTGAGCTTCTGAGAAAAGATTTTAGGCAATGCTCCTGCAGTTCTTAAAGGTGCTGGTTTGTGGGGAAAAGTCTGTAATTAGCCCAGGCACAGTCTAGGTTTTCTTCTTTTACAGGGATCATCGTCCTTTCATTGTCCAAATTAGAAGCTTGTTGGAGCATGCCACTATGTCAGCTCACCCGGGTTTTATTCCCATAGAGAAGCACAGGATGGGTGAGAGGAATGTTTTCCCAGGTCTCATCCAAACATCACTGCGCCTGGTCTCAAGACCTGGAAACTGATCTCAGCTTTCACAAGTAGCCTGCACTCCCCCATGCTAGCAGAGGCATTTGCGTGAACCTATAAATAGTGATTTTATCCCATATTACTGGTCTTGCTGGAGAGCTCAGGACAGTCGTACATGGGAGGCTGGGAAGGTGATGCAGAGCATTCCTCGCTGGCTCTGCTGTTGGATGGCATCACAGACACACAGTCTCACAGAATGAGGATGAAATACAGAAGTTGGAGGGGAAATACTTCAGCAGAGCAACAATTAACACAGTTAATTAAGTTTATCTTTCATGTCGACAGATCTGCCAACTGTCAGCTATTTCATACTAACTCATCAATGAGATGTCTTCATGTTGATAATTGATTCCTCAAATGCGTATAGAAAGAATTCACACTTATTAGCGCTAGTTTGCACTGCATACCTTCTGGTTTTTCCCCTGGCGCTTTGGATCTGTTTGTCTTAAATGGAGGTTAATTATTTTGTTTCCTTGGGGGAGAATAAACTCTGCTTCATTTTCTTTTGCATTCTGGTAATTGCAGGAGGTTGCAGAGCAACTTGCAGGGTTTAACTCTCTGTCTCTCACAGGGGCTGGAGCGCTTCCTGCTCTCCTGCTGCTGCAGGCACACATTCGTAGCCCCAGAGCTATGGATGCCAAGTGTTCCAGCTAAGGAACTCCATGCCCTCAGCTGAAGCTGAACTCTGTGAAAAGAGCCTGAAAGCAATGGGCACGTCCTGGGTTTGACATTAGAATTAGAAAATTACCCATCCTAAATGTTTTGTACATTGAAGCTCGCAGGCTCAAATGTAGAGGCCCCTCCAGTTGACGGGGGCCTCAAATGTTGAGCACCCTCCAGTATAACAAGTGGCAGCGCTGGAAGCAGCCAGAACCTTTCTGGATCTGGCCCTCAATCTGGCTGTTATTAGCAGAAGCTAAAACGAGCAGGGAGTGTGGAGATAGGGAAACAAGGGAGCTCATGCACTGGAAATGGTGGGACTGATTTGTCAAGCTGCTTACATAAATTGATCTGCAAGGAACTTTGTGCTTCTCCTGCTCGTCCCCCTTCTTCTGCCAGTGGTGGGACACTGCTGGGGTCCTTCGTGACACTGACATCAAGAAAAACGTCCTGAGACCCCAAGGTACTATGACACCATGAAGTGCATTGGAGGAGGGACTGTTTGACTATTGATGATGGCCATGCTTTCCTGCTTCCTTCACTGATACCAGCTCATAGCTGGTGGGGCCAGGGTGTGTTTGTTCAAGCTTTGGACCGTGAATATCTCATTGCTGCTGTAGGGTTGGAGGCAAATACAGAGATCCTTTGACTTCACATGGACCTGGAGCACAGTGCCACCAGGCCCCTCAGTGTTCCCCCCCCCATGCTCCACAAGGGCGTGCAGATGTACTGCAGCATGCATGGATATAGCATGAAATCACAAAGCCATTTCCAGTCACAAAGCATGACAGTTGTGCAGCACTGGATGTTGTTCACTGATGAGGAGCGCTGAGGCATTCCAGCAGCAGAGCAACTGTGTAAGAAAATTAAATATCATGACCTGGGTTGGCACTAGCAACCATAAATTATTTAAAAGAGCAGGCTTTAACAAATCCAATTTGCTTTTTGTAATTTATCTGATTTTCTGTTTTATCTCTGAGCAGGGAGATGGAGTAATTGCTCTGTTGTTTTTCTTCCTAATGCATTTTAAAGACAGGTATCGAGTCAACTGACCAATCAGACAGTCCCCAGAGTACTCATCCTTAAGGACTGCACTTGGACTCATCTGTTATTTTGGAACTGGAAGTCAGAAATGGTCCCTTTCTGTCTCGGGGTCCTCACTGCTATAGAGTTTGGGTGTTGAGCACTGGATGAGGATGTTACCTTAGCAAGAAAGGGATTGCATTTAAGTATTGAGTTAGCATTAGAACCTGAGCCTGCCTCCACTTAAACAAAATAAATAAACCTGCAGAATCTCATCTTGCATTAATGGCTGAAGCACGAGAAATAAAACAACAGGGATCTGTAAAGCTGTCAGATGAGTGATTCAGTAACATGTTTGTGTGCTAAGAGGATCATAAAGAGGAAAAACAATATTGCCTTTTCATTAGGCCTCATAGGCTTCTTGTCCTTTCACAATTATATAAATCAGGAGTAACTACACTTAAGTCAATGAAGTTAGCCTGCTGTAAAAGCAGTATTTGCCAGGTAGGAATTGGACTCATGAATATATAAATTACTAAGCCATTAAAAAAGATTTGTGGATTAATTTCTATTTGCTGTTGTTCCAGACAGCTCTTGCCAGCCTCAGTTAGCTGAGTGCTGCATAGCGTGGGGCAAAGAAAGGAAAGCAAAAATGGGAGCTTTGCCCCAAGCTGGTGGGAACGGGAGCAAGTCCCTGGATGCTGCCTGCTCTTTTGGTGTTGCAGTTTGCATTGTTAGGTTATTTATTGCTCTTCTTAAATAACAGAGGATAGTTAAATGCCTTTCTCCATATGGACAAGGAGGTAGATGTGTTTCTCATTGCTGTGAGCTTGTGTGTTTGCAGAAACATGGAGCCCGTGGCAGCCCTGGAGCCCCTGCAGCGTCACCTGTGGAGACGGCATCCGGGAGCGCTTCCGAGAGTGCCTCACCTCCTCACCTGTGAAACCAGGCTGTGCTGGCTCCCCAAAGGAGACCTCCTTGTGCTCGCTAGAGGAGTGTCTGAGTACGTAGCTCTGCTCTCCTCTTCCCGTGGTCTCATGTTGCAAAAGCCAGCAACGTATAGTTAGGAGGGCTTTGTAAAATGGAAGTGTCCAAACTCTCCTTCAGTCCTACTGATTTATGGAGGGATGTCACATTTCTGTGGTTGACAGGAGCATACCTGTGTTTGTGGGACAGCTGGAGATAGGGCTCCAAGACTTCTGCGTGCTGGGGATGCTACGGAAATGGTTTAAAACGTGAGTTTTAGGGACATGTTTAGTGGGCATGGTGGTGATGGGTTGATGGTTGGACTGGATGACCTCAGTGGTCTTTTCCAGCCGTAAAGACACTGTGATTCTATGAAAATCTCCACATGGCTGAGGGTTTAGGGAAGGACTGCAGGAAAGATCTCAGGGCCAGGGGAACAGGGAAGCAAGGGCGGGGTTGGTCTCTTCTCACTGGTGACAGATGACAGGACGAGGGGAGATGGCCTCAAGTTGTGCAAGGGGAGCAGCAGCCAGGGGAGATTAGTTTCTAGGTTGGATATCAGGAAACATTTCTTTAGAGAAAGGGTTAAGCACTGGAATAGGCTTCCCAGGGAGGTGGTTGAGTCACCATCCCTGGATGGTTTAAAAAACATTTGGATGTGGTGCTCAGGGACATGATTTAGTGGAGGGTTGGTAGTTAGGGTAGTATGGTTGTGGTTGGACTTGATGATCATTAAGGTCTTTTCCAACCTGAGCAATTCTATGATTCTATATCTGGTACAATATCTCAAAGACTGTAGGCAATGGAAATCTATTAAAAAGGTAATTTTCTGGCTTGCAACTGGAGGAATTATTTATTTTTTAAGTCCTTTGGAAAGGTGTGGAAAAATCTACTGCCACAACGAAGATACCTGTAAAAGAGCTGGAGATGTATGTCATACATAAAATGTGCAGTATGCTGGGATTCATGAACCTGCAGTAGTGGGTGTTGGGAAGTTCTCCAGTGCCACCTGCATGGGACCTTGTGGTTTTAACAGAGTATGGAACTCTGCCATATTTCTGTTTCTTGTGCTGCTTCATAATCAACTTTCAAATTGTCTCTGCTTTGATGGGAGAGATTGGAGGTCTGTCTGCTCAGAACCTGGCTGATGTAGGAGATGCAATGTCCTCATGTCCCATAGGTGCCACTGCCCGGCAGGGATGGGTAAAGAGGGGCTCACAGGGCCATGCAAGCTCCTGGGCTCTTAGGCTATAATTTAACAGATTACAGCTATAAACTATCTATCTCTGTGCTATTATAAAGCGAGCAATGCCTTACTGCTTGCCTTGGCTGCTTCCGTGCCACTTAATCCCTTCTGCTGGCAGAAATGTAGCGCGGAGAACTGGAGTGGATCCAGCTAAAAAGTGGGTAGTCTGGGGCTTTTGTAAGTTGCATAGCACATGGACATTGCAGTGCCTGTGCCACTGAAGATGGAAGAACAGCAGAGGGAGAAAATATGTAGCCACAGCAGGAAAATGCAGGACTGCTTTTTCGATGAGAGCATTGGCTTGAACCAGCTTCAGAAGGTTTGTTGAACATTACTATATTGTTTCTAGAAGGTAGGAAAGAAATGCATTGTGGAGCATTGTAAGAAATGGTGTTGAGCAAAAGGTCAGGTGAAAGGAAAAGGAAAATATTAAAATATAAATATCATTACAAATGGTATTCCATATAGCCAGGTTTTGCATTTTGTCAGTCTTCATTTTAGGAGTTTGTTGTTAAGGTTTCTAATGTTTTTAATCACCAGATAAGGCTGTCTCTGTGGATTTTCTTATATTGTAAAGCTGCAAGTGTAAGAAGAGGGGAACAACTCAGAGGGCCACAGTTTGAAGCTAATGGCCTGCTCTAGGGGCCGTCACCTTCTCTGTGCCGATCTCCTTCAGACTGCTGAGGGCAGTAGTGACACCAGGGGCTAGCTTGTCTTCTAAAGCTGTCTGATCTCAGCCTGGGATCGTCTCTCCCTCGGCTGCCCACACTTGCCCAGAGCAATTCCAGCATGACCGTGTCTGCAGTAAGCAGTCCAGCAGATGGAGCAAATGGCTGAATAAGTGGAGAGAGAAGCAAACCCTGGTAACTTAACCCTGTTTCAAACGTCACTGTTTGCTACCTGCTAGTTGCATAATCCAAATGTTATAGCACAATGCACATTACAGATAGAAAACGGAGTATTTAGAAACTGAGCAAAATGAAACTGAGAAAAGGATGAGCAATAGATGAATTACTCTGCACCAGTGCTAATGACCAGGTCAAATGCAGGTCCTGCTTTCTCTGCTGGGATCAGAACAGCAGTGCTCTGTGCCCTGGGTGTGGTGGTGCTGGGCTGAGTGTAGGTTTTAGGGATCCTCAGAAACATTCAACAGGCAGTGCTGCTGTTCCTCGTGCTGATATTAAGCTCTCAGTGTGGTATGAAGATCAAAGTTTAGTTCACAGCAGGATTTTTCAAAGGTTTTCGGGCTGCCATTGCAGCTCTGAGTCAAAGAAATGGGCCTCCAGCACCCTGCACATCCATTATTGTAGCAGCCTGAGACCTTCTAGGCTGTGTTTGCCTGTGCATTTGTACATCTTGCACACTTAATAGCTTGCTGCTGAATGAGCGTTTTTCTGGGTTTTAGGCAGTACATTCAGACTGGTGTCTGCCTCTCATTATTCTACACACGTTTTGCATGGTGGACAGTCACTGCGAGGCAGGCATGGCCAGATTTACAACAGACTGTCCATGGCTTTGATGCAAGGCTCTGGGTCCTGGATCAAACTAGAAACTGGGGCAAAGCTTTAAGTGGTTCAGTCTGTGTTCACAGCTTCATGGCCAGCTCTTGACCACCACAACGGAGCAGCTTTGTCCTCCAGCAGCATTTTCTTGGCCTTATGAAGACGTTTGGCTGTAATGAATTAGGAAATGAGTGCTGTCTGCTGGAACAGTTTACATGCTTTCAGTTATGCTGTTTTCTGCTTGGGGATGCCACTGAAATGCTGGAGACCTTGTCCAAAACAAGAGTTACTTCTCTCTCAGTGGTTCAGTGTTGCAATGTAACCTTCAGGAAGGAAGTTTAAATGCTATGGAAATCTTTGAGATGTTTGTATTTCAGTTAGTATTTTTCACTTTTTGAAGGTCCATCTCCAGTTCACAACAGAAGTTTTAATGCCAGTATAGACATGGCAGCAGAGCAATGGAACCTCATTTAGGAACCTGCCGTGTAGGGGGAAGACTTTGTCTTGTGTGGTTGACAACACTGGGAAGTGGAAGAAGCACCTGCAAAGGACTGCTCTGTTAGTGCTGTCTCTCTTCAATCTGCAGGGCTCACAAGTTAATAATTTTCACACCCCTTAAGTCACCCTAAAAATAATGTTAAAGTGATGCCTGTACTACTCTCCTGTTATTTTTACTCCTTTGCATTACTTTTCAGCAGGTGATCTTGATGTACTTTATAAAAGAGGGCAAGTATTATCATCCTGTTTTACACTTATTTAGGAGTGTCTTTTGGAAAGAGCAGAACAGGCAAAGGTGACAATTACATTTGAATGATCTGTGGGTCCCTTGATTGAAAGTAAGTAGATCTGTTCCTGCCACTTTGAAGTGAGCCATCTGCAGTCAGTCATCTGCAGTGAGCAAATCGTATAGGCAGACCATTACTGTACTGTATTAATTAGTTACTCTATTGAAGTATCCATTCTAAAATACCAACTTCTGTTGACAAATGTAACTCTGGTGACAGACTGTGCTCTTTGTTACAGCTGTCAAGCCTCCCACCCCACCTTCTGTCCAGCCAGGAGAGGACCAGAAAGCAAACAACATAGTCACCATCACAGGTATCTCCTTGTGCCTGTTCATCATCTTTGCCACTGTTCTCATCACCCTGTGGAGAAAGCTCTGCAGAGCTCAGAAGTGCAGCACAGCCGTGCATCGGAACTCCGTCCATTCCCCTGGCTTCCGAAAAAACTCTGACGAGGAGAACATCTGCCAGGGCAACAAGCAGCGGGACAGCTTCACTGAAGTAGGGGATGCCCCTGTTCACATTCCTCTGACCTACAGGCGAAGCCTTCAGTTTGCCCAAGAAGACGATGCCTCTGGAAGCGAGAACTTTCAGCCAAACGCCCAAAAAATAATCCCTCCGATATTCAGCTACCGCCTCGCACAGCAGCAGCTGAAAGAGATGAAGAAGAAGGGCCTGACTGAGACCACCAAGGTGTACCACGTCTCTCAGAACCCCCTCACGGACACGGTTGTTGGTGCCACCACGATGCTTCCCCTGAGTGCAGAAACCCAAGAGGAGGGAGTGGCCAACAAATTCAGGATCAAATCTCCGTTTCTGGACCAGCCGGCCGGTCAGCCCAAATTCCTAGGAGAAGGCTGTAACCCGAGGCTGGATTTTCCATTCTCCCAGGCCGGTGCTGCATTGAGCCCCACGCAGACCTTGACAAGAAGAGCTCATTTCAAACACCCGGATAACAGAGGTGAGTTGTCCGAGAGGGGCTGCCACAGAAACCCTCAGTTTAGAAGAACAGCCAGCTTTCACGAAACAAAGAAGGCCAGGCCTTTTAGAGAGAGAAGCATGTCCACCCTCACCCCCCGGCAGACTCCTCTGTATACCTCGAGGACCAGGATGTGGGACCAGTGCTTGGAAGACAGGACGCGGCCAAAACCGAGGAACCCAAACCCAACCTCTGAAAAGCTGGATCAACCCCACGGCGCCGCGCCGATGTGTGAACATGGCACAAAAGGCCACCACAGGCCATGTCCGCCTGTGAAGAAGCTGGATCTGATCGCCGATCGCCAACATGCCAGTCAGGACAGGGCCCCTGAAAAGCCTGAGCCCAGCAGGAGTAAGCGGGGCTCTTCACCTAACCCCAAAGGTGCCTGGCGGAAGGAAACGAGCTCCGCTGGCAAAGAGAGTTACCAGAGAGGCCTCGCTGTAAGCCCTGCCCAGTACCGAAAGGACAAGTGCCAGAGCTTCCCGGTGGACCCTGAATTTGCCTTCTACGATAATACCACCTTTGGCTTAACGGAGGCGGAGCAGCAAATGATCGATCTCCCTGGGTATTTTGGCTCAAACGAAGAGGACGAAAGGAGTACTTTAAGTATTGAGAAGCTTGTGATCTGAGGGACTCAGTGCAACCGCATAGGAGGGGGGTGTGCAGGAGCGGGTCTGCAACATCTGCTGGATTCTGCTGAGAGGAGCAGTGGGAATTATGTTCTTCCGCTTGGAGAAGGAGGGAAATCCCAAAGTCTGACTTGTGGGAACGCATTCCTATATAATGACTAGAAAGTGCTTTCATATAATTATTTTTTGTATGTGTGTGTCTGAAAATACACACAGGATACCCTGGGAAAGCTCATGTTAGTGAAGGCGTGACACAGGAGCGATCCACTGGGTTTTGTTGCATAAAGCAGTCAGCTTTCATGCTTCAGACATCATGAAGCCCATTGATCTAGACATTTTCGTCTCATGAAAACCTTCTACTAGTAGATGATGATGTCCTAAGAGATCCGTTTTCCAGACATCTGTCCTAATTAGTGAATCATTTCCCATTTAGGAAGCACAAACCCCAAGCTGCAAGCGATTTCCATCATTTTTTGTGGTCATTATTGAGCTGTGTTGATTGGTTGCAATTGCTGAAATATGTCATGTGTTGGTGCTTCTCTTTGCTGGTTGGGTGAAAGTGCAAGCAGTGCATACTGCACATTTGGAGAGAAAATGGAGGGGGTATTTTTCATCATTCAGTGCTTTGATGTTCTCTTTCTGCCAGTAATTGTAGCAAAAAAATACGGTGATGTGCAGATATTTGCAGGAGATAGTAAAAAAAGAGCATGCTGATGGGAGGGGCAAAGAAAAGTGTTAAGTTGTAGCCCTCAGAAACCTTAGTGGAGTGCTTGAATAGCCATAGTGGGCAGTGGGAGCCGTCTGACCACCCGCCCATTCTGTGATCATCATTGCCTTTATTGAGTGGTTTATTTTCTGTGTCGATTAAACGACAGTAATACTACTGCAGCAAGTTCAAAATAAATTATGGACAAACCCTGCGAAGAACACATTTATTTGGTAAATACCTGGTTTGCAAATCAAAAGGAAAAAGGCTTGTCAACATCTGTCGATTCCCAGAGAACTTGGAGGTGAAATGCAAAAGTTACATCGGTGTTTTCTTTTTCATGCTTTAAAATCAGGAATTATGAATTGTGATTACACAGTGCTGCAGGAATTCAGAGCTGGGTTGAAACCCTGACTGACAGCAGAGACAGAGCTCGGGCCAGCGAGAATGACTCAGGGTGTTTGCTTGGCGTTCGTTGGAGCAGCCGCCTCTTCAGAGTCTGCAGGGACAAGGGGAGCGCTGCTGGGCGTAAGCAAGGAAAGAAAAGATGCTGGCAGCAGAGGATGGGATGAGAGAAGGTGGGTTCAGGCAGAGAACTGTCAGTCTTCAAACACCCCCATAAGCAGCCTGATCTGTATGGCAGGGCTCGCTGTGCTGGGAGGAGGCAGGATGTCAGCATTTGGCTGCAGGAGTTGGGCTCTACAGCCGATGGAACATTTTGCAGCTGCTGCTGGAGCTCGGGCCCTAAGTGTCAGTGTGCTGAGTGCAGCCTCTTCCCAGAGCTGCTCCAGCACGGCGACGTGTTCCCATCAGCTGTCAGCTCAGTATGCTGCTTACAGCAGCTCAGAACATGTCCACACTTGAGGACCAATCCAAAGCTAATCAAACGTAACCGGTCTTTAAATTGACTTAAATGAGCTGGAAACCAGGTCTCTAGAGCAATTACCTCTTAGCTCACTTACCACCCCTGTGCTAAGGTAAACTTGGCTGTGCGAAGCGCATTTGCCCTGAAGCAGTGATCCATCAGCTTCAGAGCTACAGTGCTGCGAGATATATTTACAGTCTCGTAAGGCAGGAGACCCTGGAGAAATGGATGATCAAATGTACTGCACAAAAACGCTCAGGAAGCCTTAATAAAACCTTCAGTGGGAGGTATTTGAGCTTGACAGTAGTCCTCAGATCAAACTAGTACTTGTTTAGTGTCATTTTACGGTATTTATTAAGATTAAAAGGGTTCTGAAACACTCAGTAGGGTTTGCTTTAGGTGCTGTGGGGTCCTGCTCAAAGCCTTGTGACTCTTGTGTCTCCAAGGGGCTCCCAGCACAAGAAAGAGGCAGCTTTGCTCTAAGCCAGTTGCTGCTTTCATAGCATCACAGAATGGCTTGGGTTAGAAGGGAACTCAAGGATCAGTAAGTTCCAACAGGCCTGCCACAGGCAGGGCTGCCAGCCACTAGACCAAGTAGCAGATCAGGTTGTCCAGGGCCCCAACCAACTTGGCCTTAAGGCTTTCTGCAGCCTCTTCTCAACGTCAGGCTCCCTCCGGTGACTGCAGTGCATGCGGTGGACATCACAAATCTAAAGCACCAGTGAATGAACCAGACTCCCTTCCATC
Source organism: Centrocercus urophasianus (assembly GCF_019232065.1). Classification (NCBI taxonomy): domain Eukaryota; kingdom Metazoa; phylum Chordata; class Aves; order Galliformes; family Phasianidae; genus Centrocercus; species Centrocercus urophasianus. The sequence continues at coordinate 24,958,761 of NW_024885532.1, forward strand.
CCAAGCTGACAGATCTTGACCCCATTTTCTGCCTGAGAAAAGCAGCAAAATACCAGTGCAGACTGAAGGCAGTCCAACTATAATGGCTTTGGATAATGGACTCCTGAGGCTTTATGGCTATTGGAGGATTGGACTGGGTAACAGCTGTCAGAGTAAGCCCTGTTGACTGCTTCTGCTTGGTTGTTTGGCATCAGATGGGTGTTATTGGCTGCTCAGCAATCTGTCAAACCACTAATGCTGGCCCTTTGGTAGCTTTTTGCTGATTTCCAGCATGCAGAGTTGAGTTTCACCAGTTGAGTCTTTACTCTGCTTCCCTAGACCTGAAGAATGAAGGCTGAGCATCATATGCCTGCTAGAAGGCCTTAACAAAACCTGAAGTTGTTCACATTTCTCCGTGTCTTCTGCCTAAACAAAAATTGTCCTTCATGCTCTTGATACCACACCACTGGCTGCCTCATTATACGATATGCAAAGGGATTTCTTATGTTCTCAATATACAGTTAAAGCTTTGCACTGATTTTACCATTGTAAAATGCAGAAGGGATCAGTTGAGGAGTTGGAATAGATGATCTTTAAGGATCAAACTATTCTACAATTCCATGATTCCATAAAATGATATACTAAGTGCTGGTTGTTAGCAGGTCTTTCTTCACAAGGACAAGCTCACTGCAGACATACAAGTGCAGGTTTTTCCACGTGGACCCACACCAGTTCTTGGGAAGAGGACAGTGATGTGGTCTCATCAAGGCATGGACTTCAGGAGAACGTCTCCCTGGAGCACCAGCCCACTGCACGTAGGCATTCACTTTTGCAATCATTGGGGTGTCTAGAACAAGTGAGAACAGGAATTACCTCCTGAAAAAGCAGGGGAATCAAACCAAATTATACACTGACTATTCATACGTCTCTGCATTGTCTCCAGGACAGCCTGAGACATAAAAATTGGATTTACTTTGCAGACCCCTCTGAACTACCCAGGACAGGAGGTACCTAAGTGCCAGAGATAACAAAATAATGAAATTCCTGCATTATGTGCTTTCTCATCCAAACTTCTGTTCAAATCCCTACTGTTTAAAAACAGATACAAAGTGTTAAGTGCTACTCAGATGGTTTTATTTCACACTTATGGCTATATAATACAAATTATAACATGTATTGTTCTAAAAGCAAATAAATGAAAAATAACCTGTTTAAAAAAATTGTAATTCAGAAAAAACAAAAAGGCTCATCCTACAACACAGTAGTTAAATGATTTGCATCAAGTTGATAATACTGTTCATTTTGACTTCTTGTTCTCAACAACTTGTGGAAAATAAATTTTCAGTATTCTGTTTCAGTCATTTACGCTCTTTTATTTCAGTCAGATGAGATAATGAATGCACTGTGCCTTATGTTTCAATCCCTTTCTGCATTCTAATTCCCCTTTGCTAAAGAAAAAGTCTTACAATAGGCTTAGTGAGGCAGTGGCACAGGTTGCCCAGAGAGGTGGTGGTTGTCCCATCCCTGGAGTCACCCAAGGTGAGGCTGGACGGAGCTCCAAGCACCTGATGGAGCTGTAGGTGTCCCTGTTCATTGCAGGGGAGTTGGCCCAGATGGCCATTGGGGGTCCCTTCCAACTCTAACAGTTCTATGATTCAGTAATTCTAAAGTGGTCTGGTAAATTGCATGAGACCATAGAGATGGATCATGATTGCATTTTATGAACTCCCAAGGGTATCTGTTCTAATCTTAAATTTAATAAAATCTGCCTCATTTAAATCTAGACTTAAATATAGTTACCAGCATTGTCTATGATTGCATTAGCATGCCCCATATGCTGTAGAAGTGGCTCTGCATAGCAAAGCTGGGGGCAGTGAAATGCAGCATCAACACTGCCCATGCTGTGGGGGCTTACTTTGAAGTAGTCTTACTTGAAAGTAGTCAGGTTGCTGATTAGCTGTTGGAGCACATCCATCTGCTGGCTTGGTTTCACGTTCTAGGTGTGTTCTGAAACTGAAGTGTAGCAATTGGTGACAATAGAGAGTTGCTTAAAAACATGCTGCTAATCCAAATCAAAGCTCTAATGAGGGCACACCAGATGAAGTCCAATTCCTTATCACTTCACTGTTTCTGTTATCATGTTCTCAGGCACTGACCATCACAATCAAGATGAGAAAGACTTACCCTTGAGGAGTACAGGTAGCTAAAAGAACGTGCTTGATCATTCAGGATCCAGAGAGCTTTTCAGAAACACTCTGCAGTGAAGTCCCAAAAACTGCTGAAAAAGGAAGCTGTGTTCTTCTCTACATTTTTCATTTGATTGTTGACTGGCTGTGCTCAAACAACTCACAGCTCAGCTAGTAGAAACAGCTGCAACTACAGTTACTGCAGTGCAGTTTTGACAGTTGGCAGCAGCAGCAAGTTGGCTATTACTGTACAGAACTCATCCCATTCTTTTTCACTTTTCAAAGCAGCAGATTTCAGCTGCCCTGACCATCCTCACCATCTCCGCTCTCGCTGTCAACAAAGAACGGAGACCTGATTTTCATGGCCGAGAATTTGAGCGAGTACCACATCCCGTGCCACGTAGCCCAAACAATGCCATCGTCGTGGGATCCGTTGTACCTCCCTGTTGTGTAGTAACGTCCATTGAGATTTACAGCGTGGCACCTTGGAACAATAATGTAGGGGAGGGAAAAAGGAGATCGTGTTGAGCCTGGGAAGATGTTGCGTTATAACAAGGTACAACTTTCACACAACAGACGTTTGGAAATACCATGGGTGGGATTCATTGACAGGTTCAGACACTGGACACACCTGTGATAAACTAGATGTGATATCCTACTACTACCTATGGAGAACTGGTTAATGCAGTCAGTGGAGCCAAGAGAAGTATGTGGGTCATCCTAAAGTAAACAACTACTCTGGTCAGATAACACAACCTGCTGGCTGCTTTGAATGTACTGACCAGGGACGTGATTCATTTCCCTGAACGCAGAGAGGTCTGTGGTTTGCTTCAGCTCAAGTGTGGGTAACTATGTATTAACACCTAAAAATGCAGATGTCTTTGAATCTAGGTATTGATGTACACTTTTGTAGCTCCATTGACTTCAAATTGTATGCAGTGGGGGCTTAGACTAAACAAAAAAGAGGTTTGTCCTGTGCCAAAGTGTAGGAAAACTCCTGATGGTGGGATGTCTATGCTCCTGAGGCTGGTGAACTCTATCTGCTTTTTGTGGGCATACCCAAATGGAAAACATATCACCAGGAAGAGTAAGGAGCAGCATGTCCCCCTTTACAAGTGCCATAAAAATACTTTTGCATTCTTCCTCTTGCAGTGTCTATGACTATTTTCTTTCTTAGCATATAACCCAAAGCACTTCCAAGGAATTTTCAGTCAGGCTCTTCTTCCAAGTCATTCCCCCTGTACTTTTATTCTGGCCTATTTTCTTAAACTGAATTCAACTGACCTGCTTGGCTTCATAACAAAAGTAGCAGATTGTTTTCCTGTTGGTATGAACATGTCAGATTTAGCTGTGAGAGGTGGCGTGTGCCAACAGCAACCTCCATCTGCTGCAAGGCAGGCAGGTACTCTTGGCAGAACTGCCACCCACACCCTGTTCGTAGTTCCAAAGGCTGAGTAGAATCAACTGTTTTCCATACCTGTTAAACCACCAACCACCACTGCTTTCCAATGCACAGTTGCCTGCCAGGAATCGATCGTGATCCTTGTCAGATGTGGTGAACTGCATTCCTCTGTGAGAGGCTGACCACTGATCTTCAAAACTGCTTCCACCAGACAGAGCGTCACCGGCATTACCAGAGTAGGTGCCAAACCACAACCTGTAGTTGTCCTGCAACGGGATGTGAAATGTGTCTTTGATATCAGCTCTTATTTTTGAGATATCAAATTTTCTCCATTGTATCCCCTGTCAAATAAGTGGCTGTTGAAGCCACAGGTGACTTTTGGCCTTACGATTTACAGAATATCAGAATGGTTGAGGTAGAAAGAGGCATCTGGAGGCCCTCTGGCCCCTGCTTAAGCAGGCTCCCTATGGCATGTTATGTGTGTCCACACAGCTTTTGAATATCTTTAGGTAAGGAGACCCCACATACATTCTGGGCAACTTGTACCAGTGCTCTGTCAGCCATGCAGTAAGAAGTTTTTCCTTGTGTACTGATGGAGCTTCCCATGTTTCAGTTTCTGTCCACTGCCTCTCATTCTATCACTGGGAACGACTGAGAAGAGTTCACCCCATCCTCCTGGCACCCTCCTTCCAGGTATTTATACACATGGATAAGTTCCCTCCCGAGCCCTCTCTTCTCTAAGCTGAGCAGGCCCAGCTCCCCCAGCCTTGCCTCATATGAGCAGTGTTCCAGTCTCTTCATCATTTTAGTAGCCTTTCTATTATTCTAGCACTGACACAAAGGGCTTCAGGTTTTATTGATTTCCATGAATCATTTGACACACTATGCAACAAGCTGGAAAGCTCTGCCTGGCTCATTGGTCACAACATCTGTTGCAGGAAACTGTGCCAAGCAGATGTTTTCATAAACTGGTCATGGTTCAACTACAACAAGCCCTGTAGCATTTTCTCTCCTCTAAGACCTACAAGTCATCTGATTTTTAGTTTAACAGACCTGTCCTCTTAAGAATTCTTGATAGAACTGTCTGTGTACAGCTAACATTTCTGAGAAACATTTGATATGAGATGGATGATTACTTCTGTGATGTGGAATTTTCCTCATATCACATTCCAATTCTATTTATGGGGGAAAAAAAAAAAGAAAAAAAAAAGGAGAATGGTTATTTTCAAAACTTTTCATAAGAAAGCTGTAATTGCAAATGGAACACAGTGCATGCATTTGTGGAGCAACGATGGAGGTGGACTAGAACTGGTCCACGCAGGGTGTGTGGGGTACTTACACATGGGGTTCAGAGGTGCAGCCCCTGCACTGTGTAGTTTGCTGTCTACAGATAGAATGCAAACATGGAAGTACATGAAAGATCTGCCTGTCTCTTTCTCTGCCTGTGGCACTTAGTAGAGGATTGATGCTGAAGGCTGACGCTGTGTGGATAAAACAAGAAGTCATTGCTCTCTCCATTTCTTACCTGTTCACTGGTGAGCTGGAAGTTTTCATACACTGCGTAACGTCGTTCCCCATGCCAGTCCATCAGGTCAATCTTTAATGAGCTCTCTCCTAAGCACAAAGTGGACTCCTGTTAGAGGAACTATCTCAGGTGAATTGGAAACATCAGCGGAGGGAGAATACTTGCACCTCTAGCAAGCAGGTCATAGATGTGGTCGTTGCCCAGCCAGTATTCATCATTCTTGCCCTGGAACTTCCCAAATCCCAGTTTGTAATCATTCCACTTCCTGCAGTAGATACAAATATGAATTTCAGCATATTGGGGGCAACAAGTGTCAGTTGGTGATACTTGCAGTCTCACAGATATAACAGTCTTGGATGAATCAAGTGATATAGTGAAGAATCTGAAAATGAGCAAAAGCTGCGTACAAAAGCTTCTGGATGAAGCTGGAAGGAAGATATCTGGATGTGCTTTGTGTTCCTGTTCCACTTAAACCTATTTTTAATTCACTGACCACTCTCACTTCTGTTTCTTTGTGAAGTCACTGCTTGTGGCAACTTGTCCTTTAAGGATACATACTTATTTTTCCCCAGAATCCTGTAGCTTTGTTGTTCTTAAGATAAATCTTATGTTATTACATTCTTCTAATCATTTCAGTAACTTAAAACCTCCTGTTATTTCTGTGCTGTCTTTGATATTCACATATACTTCCTGTGTACTGATATTTCTAATTTAATTAACCCTGCCTTTATTCCCTCTCTCAGGTTGTTTGTGGGGATTTCAAATCTGCCTGACCTACTTACTAGTCAGTGCTACTCCTCAGAATGTTTTTCACTCTTTGCTAAAAGTTGAATCACCATGGCTAGATAGCTACCCTCCTCTGGGTAGGCTAGCTTAGAGCCAGTTGATGTAGCTTTACAACGGGTTGCACTTGATTTAAGAGACACTAGATATGCCCTAAAACTCTGTGAGCTATAATTAATCTTCATGGGGACATTTTTTTCCAGGTAAAAAACTTTTTCCATAAGGGTCATCACAGGAACAGGTTAAGGGGCATTTGGATAGTCCTGCTCATAATGCACTTTGACTCTTGGTTAGCCCTGAGGTGGCCAGGCAGCTGGATGATCTTTATAGGCCCCTTGCACCTGAACTGCTTCATACAAACATGCATGCACATACACTCTCAAATGCAGACGACCATGGAACAGGTATTATAAATCCATCTTCAAAGTGGCCTCCTGTTACCAATATATACCCACACATTGCCCTAATGCAAAGAGTTACCATCATTATTATCTTGCATATCCTGCTTCCCAATCCTTGGGTCCTGCCACCCGTTGGGCACTGGGGGTCTCACTGAAGGTTCTGTTGATGGCACCTCAAGGCACCTACCTGTTGAAATTCTCTCTGCCGTTACTCCGCCGCTGAATTACAGTCCACCCACCACCATCAGACATGTCACAGTACACCAGGAAAGGCTCTTGGTCTGCCCTGGGCCTGACTCGATAGTAGCCACTTCTGGTCTTCTTCCTGTTATACACTGCAGAACAATCTGGGCAGAAGGGAATCAGTTTGTTACATGAGGGAACGCAAGGGGGTGTGTGCAGCTGAGAGAGGGCATCGCTGAGAGAAATAGGACATGGAACCTTGGCTGGCTCTGCAAGACCTGCAGAGACAAAGCAGACAGGTCAGAAAGGTGTTAGCAATGCTGACTTTCAGAGCAGGGCTTTGGAGCCTCGGGTGTCATTCCCAAATATGCAGTGAGAAGGGGACAGGTGCAGCTCAGGTGGGGCTACAGCACGTGGAATGTGGGAGCAGGGCTGGCTCTGTCAGCAGGTGCCGTGCAGAGACCAGGGAATGGCATGGGCAGCTGGCTGGGCCCAGCTGTTGTGCGTACTTCAGCCTCCCAGAACAATACAGATCCAGCATCACTGCAAGTGGTATTAAATTTCCACGTGGAAACTTAACCTCAGCTGTACTTTGAACTGGATAAAGGCCTAAAATTTCTAAAGCTGGAGGGTGAGTTCGTGTGACCGCCTCCAGCAGGGATTCATACTTTTAGAGTAATGCCCATCAGGGATGAAATCACGGCCACAGTCTATGGTTCAAGTTATGACAGCATTGTCAAAGTGACAGCAAGAGGCAGAGCATGCCTGTGCATTAGCATGCAACAGAACAGGAATGCTGGTTTCTTTCAGACAGGTTGCAGTGCCTGCATCCCATCTTCTCCTGTAGCGCATGTCTAAAGCAGGTCTGATGGAAAAGAGCTGCACCATGCTTTTTCCTTTGCACCAGAGTCTCTGGGTGAAAACCTAGCTGCAGATAGCTGGGTGGTAGCTGGGTGCTGGCTGCCTAAAGCTGGGCCAGGTGAATCCTGCCCCAGGGAAGCCTCTTGGCACCAAGGTCACAGCTTGCCCTTCTTCTTCCACGTACCTGACTGCGTGTTAAAACACATTCTACTTGAACACTTGAACAGCTCTGTAAATTTTTAGCAGGAATAAAATGTGATACAAGGGACACTGCAGGAAGAACTAAACTTTTTTGCAAGCTGACATTTCCACATAGACTAATGCAAAATGTACCTTGGTCATAGACAATCAAATTTCCACTGGTTGTGGGTAAAGGAGCCTCAAGCTGTATGCTCCCATTGCCTGAGAAGAGCCCACTTTTTGTCCTATGATAACTGTTCTCCAGGATGTCCTTCAGCTGCAGTTCATATAAGTAAAGCAGATCTTGAAGATGTTTTAACCTTTGCCTCAATTTACTGTTGTCTAGGAAACAAATATCATTTTCCTGTGGGGGAAAAAAATAAATGAAAAGAAAGAACGAGAAACACACTTCAATCAGTGATAGGAACAGAGGGGCAGAGAGGGAATGAGTGCGTGTCTCCTCTTGACCTTAGCACATTGCTCTGCCTCTATGGATCAAGATGATTCTATGATAGCAGTCCCTCTCTAAGAAGTGTGAGTCCTGCAGCATGGGCTGTTGAGTTGAACCCAATGAAAAGTGATTTCTTGCAGTGGTCTTTCCACTATCTGAGCATTGCAGAATATCATCAGATATGTGGAAAATTACTTTGGACAAAAGTCATTCAGCTCATTTAAGGAAATCAAAGGGAATTTTGCAGACTATGAAACTGCTCAGGTTAACAAGAGCAGAAAATCCTTGCTCTTGCACTGCAGCCAGACTAAACCAGCGAGGTACAAAAACATCTTGTAAAACTGGAAGATAAAAGAGCTGAAAAGCAGTGGGCCTACTGGGATAAGTGGAGTAACTTCAGAGCTGCATTACTATAATCAAGACCAGAATCAGCCCACTGTGGCTGGGACTTTCAGCAACAACCTAGTCTGTGGCTGATGTTACTCCATTAGTTACACCAACAGAACAGAGCAAATTATCTTCCAAGAAAAGGTGTGCATAAGAACCGGCTGCTGGTTTTGCTCTGAGCAAGCTGGTTGGAGCAACACCAGAGCAGGCCCAATTCTAGGCATGAGAGAAACAAGCAGGACAGCAGATTGCCTTGTGTGCCAACACATGGTTGCCCAGCTGCCTGCTTCTTTTCCTCCACTTGTTTGTTTTCCCCTGCAGAGGAGTGTTGCCAGGTTGGAGCCACACAGGAACTTGCTGCAGACAGCTCTGGGCTCACCTCTGCCAAACTCTGTACCTCTTTGAGCTGGCCCAAGAGTAATTTGCTCATCAGATGAAAAAGGACTGCTTCAGACTATGTCTAGCTCCTCTTTCCCTGCTTCTTAAATTGCAATGAATAAAAAGAAGACAGTTTTCCCTGAGGAAATGGAATGGAGTATTTCTTTGCTGGCCATAAAAATTTTTTTTTCCGTCTTTTTTTTCTTTTTTCCCTTGAAAGGGCTTTTTTGTTGTTGCTTGCAATTCTTAGCAATGTCAGTCCAGCCATGTGGAGGGTTGCACAGCCCCTAATGCTGTGAAACTCTTGTTATCAGCAGCAAGAGTAACCTTCACTTAGTCGTAAGCTCCTGCAGTCCCACATTGTCTGCAGGGGACAACCATCCCTATGTGACTGGAAATGACAACCACTGGCATATCACAGAGAGGCTGTACAGACACTGGTTGAGGCATACGCACCGAAAACCTGGGTGCAGATGAGCCAAAGTTGACCAGAAGGAGCAGCAGCCACCAGGACATCAACACACTCATCTCTTATCACCTGAAAAGAAGCATTGACAGACTGCACTGTTTCTTAAGCTTCTCTCTCAGCTTACCCCTCCTCCCCTACATCACAATCACATTTAACTCCCCAGTAAATGCTGCAGGACTGGATATGTTTTCACAAAGAGTGGTGAGCACTGGCACAGGCTGCCCAGGCAAAGTGGAGTCACTGTCTTTGAAGGTGTTCAAGAACCGTGTAGATGTGGCACTGAGGGACAGGATCAGTGGGCATGATGGGATGGGTTGGTGGTTGGACTAGGTGGTCATAGTGGTCTTTTTCAACCTTAACAATTCTGTAATTCTATTCTATTTGTTAAGGAGGTAACTTGAAGCCACAGACAGGAAAGAATGGGAGAAAAGGTGCATGCAAGGGAGAAGCTGAAACATCAGTGCAGTGTGCTGACATGGAGGCCGAGGGTTTGATCCAAGCTTCTGCTGCACTGGAGGAACAAACCCCCCATGTGATGCTCCAGCAGCTCTGCCCCTCTCTCTGGTGCTCACACATGTGGGAAGTTACCCAGCATCTCACCAGAGTGCTCCTTGTCAGAATAGATTGTCAAAACTACATCGTCCCCGTGCAGTCCTTTCTCCCCAGAGATAACAGGAATTTTGCCTCCTGGTTCAGTGAGCATATGGATTTGCCCTTCTGAGCTCCACAGAGCTGTCTATTAGTACGGGAGCTGCAGAGTGAGCACAGATAAGGCACAGGATGGTTTTCAGTGGAGTTTTCAGTTTTTCAGTGGGGAAGTGGGAAAAAAAAACCTCTGCTGCTGTTCTTTGCCCCAGCACACAGACAGGGCTTTGGGCTGAGGCTCAGCTATAAAAAAAAACACATAAACAACCACCACTGGGAACATGCAGCTGAGTGCAAGCAAACAGTACAGATTGTTCATAGTGTGCCTGTGTGGTGCACTTAAAAAAACAAAAACCAAAACAATCGTAAAAGAATAAAACAAAATCTGAGAAATGGGATAAAGCAACTCCCCCTCTTCATATCTGGAAGTGCTGCAAAAAAGTTGGCTCCCCAGATCTGCACTCCCAAGACTTGCTTTGCTTTAGCTGCAAGTCTAGCAGCATCGCTGCAGCAGCTGCATATAGAGCTGGCAAAGCTGCTGTGACAGGGGAGCTGCCTGGAAGCAGGGCCAAGGCAAACCAAGAGAACTGCCCTGTGGAAGTCACTGATAAGAGACATGCAGGTGTGAGCTCTGGCACATGGCATTTTTTCAGATGACAGAGAAAAGAGTTCAGAGTTACAGAATGGTTCCCCCTGAGCCCAGGATTGCTGGTACTTCTCCTTCCCATTGCCCTGTGGCATGCTGTCATTCTGGCACTGAGGTCAGGATCAGGCCCAGTGCAGAGAATGAGGGTGGAAGCAAAAAGGTAACAGGAAGGATGGATTGGAGCAATGACTCCTGAAAAACTGGTAGTGAAGTCTGGAGGGGAAAAAAAAAAGTGATTTTGTCTATGCCTTTATCAACATATATTAAATCCACATACCTGCAACTCGCCTTCCCTTCAGACCTCCTCCTGATACGAATATCTCTCTTGAAAGTCAACTGCAAAATAAAGTGATCATAATCCTGGCTTTCTTTCTAAAGGCTGAGTAGATTTTCCTTTCCAGATGGCCCACATCAAGGGCTGAGGAAAATGCTTCACTGCAACAGGCAGCTGCACACAAAACACGTGCAGTTTTACACTAACCCTGATGTATCTGCTGTTACCCAATACTGCTCTTACCCTGCTGCCTCACAGTTAGAATAAGGAACAGTTATGTGGTGCTCTTAAATGAGAGTGACTCTGCTGGTTGTGCACCATTACCCACCTTATCTGACCATGGAGCTCAAACAAGACTGACTTGCTGAAGTGTGTATATGAATCACTCAGACTAATGCTCCCCGTGGGAGTTTTATCTCATATTTAATACGGCCAGGCTCATTTCAGTAAGCCCTGCAAGGTGGAATGAATGCAGCTTTTGTGGTCAGGTGTTTCTTTAGCTGTTTGATCTGGTTTATATGTAAAAAGCACAGTGCAGCCGTAACGCCGAAAGAGCTGAAAGTTTGAACCAAGAAGTGAATGCAGGGGAGTTGAGCAAGATTTGATATTCAGCTGAAATCTCAGAGGGTTTACAGTTGTGTAACTCCTCGGAGCTGGATGATGGGATTTGCTAGTTAACACAAACAAGGACATTTGTGGAAGAGAGAAAAAAGCAAACAGATGAGTGCATCCAGTTGCATTATGGCCAAGGAATTACAGATTATTTTAAATACAATCGCAGGAATGCTCCATTTTACAGGGCTGAGGTCAGAGGAGGGGCTGTGGGGTCAAAAGACAAATTATGTAAGTGAGCCCTTCATAAACTTTTCTGTTACTCTTCACTAAACAGGACTTTACAGCTCTTACAAAGCACAGCAGTGATGTTTATTTCTTAAAAATTCAGTTTGTCTTCTTCATCAGGAACTGCCTACCCATCTCATCACAAAAGGGTTATGTAAGCAGTGCTCTTCTCACCACTTATTCACTACCCTTGTTTTGAGGCAGGCTTTTGAGACTGTTTTGGATGCCCCTGAGCACATGGAGTCTGCCTGCTGTTCCCTGGGGCCGTGTCCCGTGTCATTCAGCTCTTCTCTTGCTTTTATCCACGTTGTCCCTTTCTCAGCTTGAGCAAGTCAGACAGTGCTTGAGATGACACACACCAAACTATGCTCTTGCCTACCTGGCCAGCATGCATGTCCCCTCAACTCATGGATGTATCTTGATTCTGGATAGAGAAGCACAATGGATTCCAGCCAGCAGCAGCAGCAGCATTAGAGCAATATGGTCAGCCATGGGTGTTTGCAGCGTCCCATGGAGACCATCAGACCCCACATCTCCAACTCCAGCTGGTCCCAGTAGAATGGGGCAGTGGGGCTGCAAACCTGGTTGGGGAACAACCCCTGCATGTATGTTAAGTGACTGCCACTTTGTAGGAGCAGAACTCAAAGTCCAACCCTTCTTCAGGGACCTCCAAATGCCTCTCAGAGCCCAGAGGCCCGGAACACCCATATTCTGTTCAGGGCTGCAGTGGTGATAGCCTTGATAGTGTCTGCATGGGAAAATCCTGGTCAGCTGGAACATGTTCCTTGCATATCTATTTCATGATGAATTTATTTGCCCAGGCTAGAAGAAGAGTCAGGAATACCTGAAGTACTGGAGAGAGGTTGCCACGAGGTTGAGTTCCCATGAGGCAGCTCCAGCAGGGAGACATGTTCCTGCACTGCTTCACTGGCCCTGAGGTGAAACGACCAAGTCATCGTTCAGAACGCGGACAGTGTGAGCAATAAAGCATCCTCACAGATGTTGAAGTCTCTAGGCAATGGGGCTGTACTTTTTTTTTGGGGTCTGAAATACACGTGCTTCACACACATACTGCAGTGCAAATTCCTGTTTGGTTACTTGGAAGGAGACCAAGTTCCCTCTTCACAAGACACTCAGTGATCTTGTCAGCAAATAATAACCATTTCATTAAATAAAAACTTCCCCACCCTGCTTTCTTCTTCCCTGCTTCCAGCAAAAGTACCGTAGGTGCTGAATAACAGTCGTAAAAAAACTACTATTCATACATTAAATGCACAGCCAGCACAGCAAGAGTGGAAAGCAGTGGACAAAAGTGAATAGAGGGCCTCTGGGACAGCTCTGGATATTCCTGCAGCTGTGGTTTGCTGGGCTTCTCCAGAGCTGCTCAGCATGAAGACATGAAGATGATACCCAAAGGACACTCACCTCCCCCTAGGCATTAATAGAACAGCATTGCTGCTGGAAGACAGAGGTGGCATCCCCAGACTCTCAGGACAAGTTTTTCTCCCAAACAAGTTCCTGGCTGTTTGTTTGTTCTTAAAGCAGTAAGGAAGAAATGAGCCAGCTGCTCCAAGGCTTCAAAGGAGTTACAGACTTGAGGTTTTCACAGCAAGAGTCTGGCTACCTACCCGCTCCCTAGGAAAATTCAGAGCAGTCCAGAGCCAGCTCCAAGCAAAACAGCTCATTTGCACTGAACCCAGGTGCTCTATGCATTTGCCATTATTTCTGTGCCTCTCCACCACTTCCCACCTTCCATGAACATCTTGCTCACTGGAAGAGACAACAAACCAGCGTTCTTTGCAGGCACTGCAGGTGTGGAGGCAGCAGCAGCCTGCAGGCTCTCAATGAACCAGCTGCTATGCATTTTCTGGAGGAATGTGGGCTGCTGGGGTTTTTGGTTTTGTTTTTTAACAAAGTTAATTTATGAGGTTTGAAACAGTTTTGTTTTGTTTTTAATTCTAACCATAAAGGACTTCCACGAAAGTATGATAAATTTAAAACGTCGTGATGACGTCAGCCACTGTAGTTTCAATCTATGAAATAACCGAAACCGGGACCTACGTATGAAAAGTTTGTGGTTTGTTAGCAAGGGATAACCACAGAAATCTATGCACAAAGGAATGATGGTGGCAGGCCTTGAAACATGCCAGATCTGAATGTTTTGATAACGTTCAAAGAGCGAAGACATAATTCAGTCTAAGAAGCCTATATGCAGCCTATGAGTATCTAATGGGTTGATACAACAAACATAATTAGTTCCTAAGCCCCTGAGGGCAAGCACAGGTCTGAGCCCATCTCATTTACATCAGGAATAGCTGTACAAAAGCGAATTAGTCACAAGGCCAGAGGGAACATGTGGATAATCTGTGTGATCTCCTACCTACCTCGGGTCAGAGAACTCCCCTGACCTAACTCATTCCCATTGGAACGGAAGCATCTCTTTGAGAAAAAGATATTTTGTTGTTAAATATTCCGTGTTGAACAACAAACCACAGACTTTTGCATGACCTTTCAGTGCTTAATTACTCTCATTGTTTATTATTATTATTATTACTATTATTATTGTTATTTGCCCTGAGTCAGAATCTGCCGAGGCCCATCCTCCAGCTTTTTATTCTCATGATGCCTTACTCTGTGAGCCCTCTTCTGCCAAATCTGTTTTTCTCTTCTTAAAGCCAAGCAACTATGAGCTCTGTGCCTGCCTCCAATTGGGAAAAGCAAGAGCAAGTTCTACTCCTGGGCTGATTCAGAGTTGCTTAATGCAGAACTCGTACAGAAAGCTTCAAAGAGCTTCGGCTGGTCTATGGTGGACTCAGGGGCTTTACTGAGCGGGTAACGCAGTACTTCTCTGCCTACATTTGGGAACCTGATCTGATCTGCCCCATTAGGAGCAGACACAGAAGGCCAGAACAGCCCAAGGCATGCCAGAAGCAGAACAGCAAGTTCTGAGGACCTCTGCAGTCCAACATCAAAGTGCTGTTGTCAAAAAAAGCTTCATATCCTGAAGGATTAAGCAGGTGGATCTTTTCACATCTGCCTTCATCCCGTTTTGGTTCCCTAGATGTTTTTCTGGAACTAGCCTGACCAACAGTGCTAAGTCATCCCTTACCTTGGATAAGTTGCATAGCTTTGAGCTCTTAGACTCAGATGTGATGAGCTACACTTCGGTCGTTTGTTCTCATCATGGTTCTTTTTCTTTTTAGAGTTATGGCTATCAGGACTAGAGAACTGAGAGAACACAGGAGCCAAGTAGCTCCAGCAATGCCCTCAGCCTCACATCTTTCCTGTTTGTGGATCTAAGAATCTTGTTATGCATTTTGCCACATATGGAAAGACCACCTGCAGCTGATTACTCCCTACTGCTAAGCCAGATTTTTTCAGTTACTTGTTTTCACAACACGATCACTGGTGCTCTAAGTCTGATCTGCCTTGGTCTTAATCACTGAAGTCAGGATTTGCGACACATGACAGGTTAATCTAGAAATGCTCATGAGCTTTATGACACACACACACATTCCTCATTCAGGTGGCTAATGTCTCTCAGTGACAGTGAGACTATAAGATGACCAGGACTTTTGTTTTCTGAAAGATGTTGCATTGTTCCTTCAGGTCTGCAGGCTGCACCACCCTGAGGTCCTTCGTTGCAAGACTGGCAGTGGATGTATTTAATGCAAGCTCTTCATTCATCTTCTCTTACCAAATGTTACAATTAATCAGTGCTTGGCAGCAGTTCTTGTAACTGACCGCTTCTCCAAGCTCTGTGTCAGCTGAAATATCAGTGGAGGTTTTATTTGGGGGCACGGTTCAAAACAAAACAGCCCAACACAGTGCTAAACAGTAGACAACACCCAGTCCCTGCAGAATCTCTTTGGGAATGAACTGCTTAAGGATCGTTCTCCTTTTACATTTATTTTAAGATTAGTGTGCAAGGTTTTCATTAAAGTCGTGTGAACCACATTGATTTCATGCCCTTCAAGCTCTGTAAACAAATACAATACTCTATCCAGACAGTTGTTCACAGAGGCAACAAAATACCTGTGTTTTATCAGTAAAACTTGCAATCTTGTTTTTGAAATACCAATGTATTTGACAGGAAATATTTTTCATAATCCCACGTTGACTGGCATTAATTATTATTACTATCGCTGAGCTTCTTCAATATTCTATCAATTGAAGCCTCTGTCTACCCTTCTCTGATTTTCTGAGAGCCAAACCAACAGAGCTAGCACCATTAGGCCATCCCATCTGTCTGCTTTGGATACTGGCACAGAGTTGATCCCCCTTCCCCTCTCCTTATCTCCGTACTTCTGTTATCCCAAAACAGAATAAAAAGCTCGTTATTTTGCTTGGCTCTCTCTCTTACAGGTATCAGATATAAATGATCTGTACCTACTTATCTTGACGTCTGTCAAGTTCAGAGATTCTGTTTATCATGCTTCTCTGTTGTTTTTGGAATTTAAAATATGTCATCACCTCTCTGAGATACACACACTTCATCTTGCTCCTACCCAGTAAAACTGGATTATTTACTGAACATTTCAATCTTTTTTTGTATTTTATTGTCAATTCTGCTGTTTTACACCTATGAGTACTCATCCAGGGATCAGAACTGGATTCTGAGGGGTTTTTAAATGTCAGTATCATGAATTAAACAACGTAATACAACAAAACTGATTTACAAGACTTGAATTTAAAAAACAGAATACTATAAACGCTTATTTTTATTTTCTGTTTCATGAACCTTGGGTCATATTTATACATCTTTCTCCACCAGCTGAGAGCTTGAAAATCAATTTTATGAAAAGCTAAATGTGGTGTTTTTACCTTAGCCCTCTGACTTCAGAAGTCGTAGTTTTAAGAAAACAGATTGACCATCAGGAAACTCATGAAGATACATCAGAGCTGGCAAACCTGCTAGAGCCATTGGATTAGCTGTACTGAAAGCAAGTTATGGTACAATCACTGGCAATAAATGAGAAAAACTGTTTGTTTGTTTGTTTGATTTTTATTCGAAGTGCATCTGCATCCTCTAGGAAGTTGTTGTATTTTTGGCCCTCGCATTCAGCCTGAGTGCCAAACTGGAAGCCTGCCAGCCTCCAGCCCCTGCTTGGATTGATCGTTGTAGGTTGTTAGTGTAAAATCCACTTCAACAGCCTTCACAGTTTGGTGCTTACAAGGCCCAGGAGACAGGATACCAAATTCCCAGATCTGCACACTCTTCTGTGATACAGTCCTCCCCACAAAGGTGTCCCACAGCCACAAGATCCTGCTGAAAGGAACATACAGAATCCCACAGGGTCTGCAGGATCAAACCTGTACCAAATGACCTGCCGTTATTTTCAGAGTTAAGAAGTTAATCTAATGCTTCTTCTCATCATCCAGCTTAGCTTTGATCCATGTTTAGCTATTTCTCTAATTATTTGAATAGCCAAAATGTATTTAGCTCATCGCTGACTAGCATTGTCTGTAATAACTACTTTTTCATATATTAATAGACCTGAAGGGGAAACTACTTATTCTGATATGAAATGTCCAGAAATGTTCCACTTTCATAGACTTATTTTCGTTAAGGTTGGAAAATATCACCAAGATCATCTATTCCAACCACCAACCCATCCCACCATGCTCACTGATTTGTGTCCCTCAGTGCCGCATCGGCACAGTTCTTGAGCATTTCCAGGGACGGTGACTCTACCACCTCCCTGGGCAGTCTGTGCCACTGCCTCATTTCTCACAGAATCACAGAATGGTCTGGGTTGGAAGAGACCTCAAGGATCACGAATCCCCAATCTCCCTGCCACAGGCACAGCCTCCAACCTCCACATTTAATACCAGACCAGGCTGCCCAGGGCCCCATCCAACCTGGCCTTCAACAAATGGGGCATCCACAACCTCTCTGGGCAGCTTTTTCCAGCACCTCACCACTCTCTCTGGAAAGAACTTCCCCCTGACATCCAACCTAAATCTTCCCTCCCTCAACTTAAAACCATTTCCTCTTGTCCTGCTATGATCTACCCTTTCAAAGAGTTGCTCTTTGTGAGAAGTTTTTTATCTATAAGTGTTACAGGAGAGCGACATAATTCAGGCAAAATACTGAAAACAAAAATACTGAAGCCTTCAAGAAAAGCTTGTCCAGCAGTCCCTTACTCAGTGCTCGCCTTGAAAATGTTATTTCCTTCGGCAAAGGCTGCTGCTCCCTGCCCCACCTGCCTGCCCAACCTTGCAGCTGTGGAAGCAGGCCCCAAGCGCTCTCCTGGAGCTCCCTCTGCTGCTGAGCGCGCTGCAAAACGCTGGAAAAGGGCAGAGCTGGCCCCAGCGTTAGTGAGAAGCAGGTTTCTGCCACAAAGTGCTCATGCTAACGGGCAGCTTGTAGATTACTTGATATACGGCAACGGAGCAGCCGTGTACCACGTGCTGCTTCGCAGGCTTCTCAGGGGAGGACTGATTCAGCCCAACTGCACGGGCTGAATGTCACAGAATAACAGAATTGTTGGTGTTGGAAGAGATCTCTGCAGATCATGGAATCCAACACCCTTCTAAAGCAGGTTCCTTACAGCAGGCCACAGAGATAGAAGTTCAGACAGGTCTTGAAAATCTCCTTTGAAGCTCAGAAAGCAAATGGTAGCCTGGACTCCATCAGAAGAGGGGTGGCCAGCAGGGACAGGGAGGTGATTGTCGCTCTCTGCTCTTGCGAGGCCCCATCTGCAGTACTGTGTCCAGGTCTGGAGTCCCCAGTACAAGAAAGACAGGGAGCTGCTGGAGCGGGTGCAGAGGAGAGCCACAAAGATGATCAGGGGGCTGGAGCACCTTCCCTATGAAGACAGGCTGAGGGAGCTGGGCTTGTTCAGCCTGCAGAAAAGAAGGCCGCAGGGTGACCTCATTGCAGCCTTTCAGTACCTAAAGGGAGCCTATGAACAGGAGGGGAATCAACTCTTTGAAAGGGTTGATAACTGCAGGACGAGGGGAAATGGTTTTAAGTTGAGAGAGAGAAGATTTAGGTTGGATGTCAGGGGGAAATTCTTTACAGAGAGAGTGGTGAGGTGCTGGAACAGGCTGCGCAGAGAGGTTGTGGATGCCCCATTTGTTGAAGGCCAGGTTGGATGGGGCCCTGGGCAGCCTGGTCTGGTATTAAATGGGGAGGTTGGTGGCCCTGCATTGGCAGGGGGTTGGAGATCCATGATCCTTAAGATCCCTTCCAACCCAGGCCATTCTGTGATTCTGTGATTCTGTGAATGTGACTCCACAACCTCTCTGGGCAGCCTGTTCAGTGCTCTGTCAGTCTGACAGTAAAGTTCTTCACATTCATATGGAAATTCCTGTGTCCCAGCCTGTGCCCATTGCCCCTTGTTCTGTCACTGAGCGCTTCTGACAAGAGCCTGGTCTCATCCACTTGACTCCCACCCAGTGCATAAGCATTGGTAAGATCATAAGCATTGGTAAGATCACAGAATCACAGAAAGGCTTGGGTTGAGAAGGACCTTAATGATCATCTAGTTTCAGCCCCCCTGCCACAGTCAGGATTGCCAACCACCAGACCGGGCTGCCCAGAGCCACATCCAGCTGGACAGCATACCCGCTCAGCCTTCTCTTCCCCAGTCTGAGCAGCCCTAGGGCTCGCAGCCTTTCTCGTACAGGAGGTGCTCCCGGCCGTAGCGGAGGGCAGAGGCGGGCGGCGGAGCGAGGCCGTCGCCATGGCAGCAGTCGGGCCCGGCTCGGCCCGGCCCAGGTGCGGCCCCGCGGCCCTTTTAACCGCGTCCCGGGCTGTGGGCCGCAGCGCTTTCCCGCCTCGCGGTTCCGCTTCGGCTCGGCGGGTGAGCGGGGCTTCGCTCGGGAGGTGGGCAGGCTGTCCTCAGGAAGTTTAACGCAATTTTCCGCTGAGCTCGCGGGGCGGTGGGGGCGGGTGTCCGGGCTCGACTTTGAGCTCGGAGGAGGGTGGCCGTGCCGAGGTGAGGGCGCTCGGGGAAGTTCCCGGGCCGGCACCGCCGGAGGTGGCCGGGGCCGTGACTGGCGACGACCGGGGTTCGGCCCGCGGGGCTCTGCTGGGCGGAGAGTGGCGGGGGCTGAGCGGGGCCGGCCCGCAGCCCGCCTCGGAGCCGCCTCTCTCCTCAGTCCGCCGGGTGAGGCTGTGCCGGGCGGGGCTTCGCAGCCCGGGATCGGACGAGCTGGGTGCAGCAGCCGGGGGTGAGGTGTGGGCGTCACGCTGCGCTGCTACCCGGGTTCCTGGCTTTGCCAGCCGGAGCAGGGGACGGGCTGAAAGCGGGGAAAGGATGGTGCTGAGATAACAAAGCTGTCGTCTCTTGTGCGTGCTGGATGTGCTGGGTTGTGGTGCTGAGCGGTGGCTCCTCTGTCCTCTCCTGTGAGGGAAGGGGCTTGAGAAGGGAGCACAGGCCTGCCCTCTCATAGCGCATAGAGCTACTATAGGCAAAAATGTGAATGCTCCTTGCTGCTTGTACTGCTATCTAACTGCATGTGCTTCTCTTAACGCCAGCAGAGCAAGAAAAACCACAATGACGACTGTGAGGTATGAACAGGGGTCAGAGCTCACTGAAGCTTCGAGGTGAGTGGAATGAACTGCACTGGTGCACGAGTTCAGAGCTGCAGTGTACTGCATGCAGCCTTCTGCCTAGCATTCCTTACTTAGTTGAACATAACAAAGAGGAGATATGTTGTGTAAACTTCAAGGACTTCATACACGGTCTCTCTTTTTTCTTTTTTCTTCCACCCTGAGAACAGTGCTTCTTGAGGAGTGATATCTCTGATAGGAATGTGCTTCTGTGCTGGGCTTCTTACAAGTGGTTGAGAACTGTAATGAGGAGGTACAACCTAACCTGCCCTGGTGTGCTAAGTTGAGGGCAGTAAGTCTGCTTTCTTCTAGCTTTTGGGAGCCACTGTCAAGTTGATCTGTAGTTAGTGCATTGCTCTGCTCTCCTTACAGTCTTCCAGTCTGATGTTCGCTCTAACTGTGAGCAGTTGAAGTTGTCATTCCCCTGTGAAGACAGGCTGAGGGAGCTGGGCTTGTTTAGCCTGGAGAAAAGAAGGCTGCTGGGTGACCTCATTGCAGCATTTCAGTACCTAAAGGGAGCCTATAGAGGGGAGGGGAATCAACTCTTTGAAAGGGTAGATAACTGCAGGATAAGGGGAAATGGTTTTAAGTTGAGAGAGGGAGATTTAGGTTGGATGTCAGGGGGAAATTCTTTACAGAGAGAGGTGAGATGCTGGAATAGGCTGCCCAGAGAGGTTGTTGATGCTGCATCCCTGGAGGTGTTCAAGGCCAGGTTGGATGGAGTCCTGGGCAGCTGAATCTAGCGTTGAATGGGGAGGTTGGTGGCCCTGCATGTGGCAGGAAGGTTGGAGCTTCATGATCCTTGAGGTCCCTTCCAATCCTGGCCATTCTGTGATTCAGTTAGAAAAACTTGTGTACTCTTTAGACAGTACATAGGCAGGAAATAAGTTGTAGTATGCCTTCATTTTCTTGTCTTCTTCCTTGTGTTTGAAGACTAGATGTAGGATCTTGTAGCAGAAAGCTTTTTCTAGTTTGGGCAACAGTTAGATGTAAAGTAAAACTATCTGCTAGGGGAGCATTATTCAGATCTGAATTACAGTGTAAGAGCACAGTGTAAATAGTGTCCTTGGAGTTGGCTTCTATTTTCTTCTTATGTTACCCCAACACACTGTTGTAGCTCGTTCTTATCTTATTTCTCTAAGAGTAGAGGATAAAAAGCTGGCTTTAAGTTCCCTTCACTTGTATACAAGTACAAGCAAGTGATCTGCAGCTGGAGTGCTATAGTAGCAGTAACACATCCTTATAAATGTTTCAGCCCACGCTAAGCAGATAACTCTGAAATGAATGTCCTGTGAGAACAGCTGGGAAACAGAGCTGAATGGTCACATACCTCCAGAGCCTTCAGTTTTGGGAACAGAGCAAGCTTGCCAGTGCCTGGAGATACTGGAGCTGGAAAATAGTGTGCATATAGTTGTTTCTGTGTGAGTAGCAGTGATTCCAGAGACAGAGCCACAGCAAACACTGTGGCTGTGCTCTTATGCAATACACTATTTCTGCACAGTAGGTTAAAAGTGCAAATCGTTGGATTTGACTATTACATTTGACTTTCTATGAAGTCATCTTGTGGTATTCGAAGCCTTTAGGTGGCTAAACAAAATCCTGATGTAAGGAGACTCTTCTGAGGAAGTTCTGGTGAGCAGCAACTGCACAAGTTTTCAGCAGCCGCTGCTGCCCTGGTCTTCCAGTTTCCGGTCTGGTATTCTGCTCAGCACAAAAACATTGCTGTGCTAAGGCTTCTCCTAGCAAGCATTCTATGAACAAGTACTTTACTGTAGTAAGATTGAAGTTTTGGGTTTTTTTTCCCCCACTCTTTTGCATATGCATGTTTCCAGCACTTCCAGAGTCTGGACTTGTCTCAAGTTCTTGACAGACTTTTGGATGCTTTACTTCAAAGTCCTTTGTCTTATTACTTAATAAAATATCTTCCCTTCCTTCCCCAAAAGAGAACTTTGGTAGGTGGATAGTTAAGTGGAACTAGGTCAATATAAACCAAAGGCTTCTGTTGTGCCAACATATGGAAAGTCTTTCTTCCCCTGGTACTACTACTGTGCTCTTGCCCAGGTTGCTCCTTGCTGCTCAGCTGACAGTAGTTAATGCTACTTTATCTGAAATAATGAAGGGTAGCAATATATAAAGTTGACATCTGTACTGGTATGTGACTATTATTTTTTTTGTGTGTGCTGTTCCTTTGCCAGCTCTCCAAAAGCAAATGAGCCCACGATAAAGATTGATGATGGTCGTGATGAGGATAATGAACAGGACAGCTGTTCCAAGTAAGCTAATGAGAGACTAAGTGCCTTTTTTTACCCCCCCCAAAAGTGAGAATGTGTGAGCCAAAATGAGAAGGCAGGTGGTGTGCTGAAGTTAATGATAAGCCTTAATTATTTTGATACCAGTGCACTGATCTTATCTTGATACCTTGAAGCTGTACGTCATTTGACACCAAGATTTGCTCTAATGTATAACTGCATGCAAGTTCACAAAGCTTCTTAATACCTATGGAGATGAAAGCTCAGTTCACCAATTAACAACAAATCTGTCACAGGGTGGAAAATAGGTAGTTCATACTGCACTGCATACATGTTCTCTCAAAAGAATTGGCTTGGGAGAGCACTGAGGAAATGCTGGTGAGAAAATCAGGTGAATGAGTATCTGGAGCAAATGGTAAGCATCATCAAGAATGAACTGTCTGAACCTGCTAGTGATCAGTAAGAACAGTAAGATTAAGCCTGTTATCTCAGTTCCTCTCCCATTGTCCTAAATTGTATGAATTCAGGTCAAGGTGCTTAGAAGTGCGTTTCATTAAACTAAATATGCAAGCAACTCTTGTGCTTTTAACTGATCAAAGATGTTGGCAGGCCAGAGTAGAGTACCTTTATAGTGCATCCAATAAAGGTGCTTGTCCTTGGGCTGTGGAAGCTGAAGTCTTCCTGTACATACTATACTTATATCATAGGGTTAGCTGGACAAAGACAAAGTCACAAAATAATGTAATCATCGCATTGTTTTCCTTGCATCCTGGACATTCCTCAGTGCAAGGAGAATCTTCTGTATGCTACGTTGCCTTGGAAGTAAAGCTTGTTACTGTAGTTACAGTACTCAGTTTTCCCATCCAAGTAAAGGATGCAGCACCTTTCTGTCTCAAAGGTGTAGCTGTTTACTTGTTCATATTTTGAACTTTAAACTTAATAATGAGGAGTATGGACTAACTCAGTGCGCCCATCAAAATGCTTCCTCTTCACTTCAAAGATACTCAGCCTTGTCTTAAACCGGATAATGGAGTTAAGGTCTGTCACCAAGTGAAATGTAGTGCTCAAACTGCCCTAAAGGAAACAAGTAGTTTAGATGAGATTGAGGTGCAATATAAATTACTGAGTTATGAACGTTTTCTCTAACAGGGTGTCTCCAATGGTGTGGGTGGTGATGGGGAAGTACAGTAACCGTACATAACAGGACAAATATGTGAACAATACTGACAGAATAGTACTGTTTTTTTGTTTGTTTTTTTTTTTAAGGATGTAGCTGATAAAATACCTCTTGTTTGAGTGATGAAAGATTTTTTTTTTTTTTTTTTTTTTTCCAAACACTTCTTTAATGTATTTGCTTCAAGAATGCAGCTGAATACTCTTATATCAATGACACAGTTCTGAAAATAAAAAAATGAACTTCAGTAACAGTGGTACTCTGGCTTAATCAGTAGCAAATTGTCATTGTCTTGATGCTGATTCTCTTTTATTGCAGTACCATTAGGAGAAAAATTTCCCCGTTTGTGATGTCATTTGGATTCAGGTAAAGAATTATGCTTGTAATGATGTGGGAAGGATAGAAGTAGTTCTTTTTATTGTAGGAACTCTGAGACTTGAGCCTCTGTCTGGGAAGTACTGAATCTATCCCCTCCAGCAAAGGGGAGGTTTCTTTGAGAAGGATGTCTTACACAGATGTCTGTGTTCTCCAAAGAGAATGGGAAGCTGGAGTTGTAAGTGTTACTGTCATTTGTTGACATAAGGGTTCTTAATGTTGTATGAAAGCCTGTGACATCTGGTCTGCTGTATACAATCTAGGTGCTACAAGAGGGTGAACCATTAAATATGCTTATTTCTGAGGGACTGCTCTTCCTTACAAGTGGGAGGGAAAGTGAGTAAGCTGGAAAGCAGCACTGGTGCTTCTGTGCCTTTAAAGCACTCAGGTTTGCATCATACATGGATAGATATGGGATTATTGATTAATAACTACTGTTTAGTCTAAAAATGTACAGTTCCACGTGGGTGGTATGTTCTGTGCAGATCACTTAAAAAATGCAATTTGAATCTTTCAGCTGTAACACAAGCAGGACTCAATCTCTGCATAAGCTTAAAATAAAAACCTAGATTTGTAATCTCCAGTTTGTGTATTCCACTAATTATTTGCTGTTTCTAAAATTAACTTATATATATTTTTTTTCCCTCACAGAATATTTGGGGTTCTGCTTATCATTGTGGACATCGTAGTTGTGATTGTGGATCTGGCCATCAGTGAGAAGAAAAGAGGCATTAGAGAGATTCTTGAAGGTGTTTCCCTGGCTATAGCACTCTTCTTCCTTGTTGATGTTCTCATGAGAGTGTTTGTTGAAGGGTAAGACACAAGCAAATTGTGTGGCAAGACCTCAAGCAGTAAGAGCAATGCTTCAAGCTTGGAACGATAGGCAGGTTGACTTCTTATGGAGAAGAGCCTCATCTTCTCTTGGCTGTGCTCACTGGCTGTTATTATTTCATAGGCTGATCTGTAGAATGCTTTGAAGTGCTTGGAAATGGCATTGGTTTTGCTGTGACTGCTCTCATAGTGGGTCTTTTGTGCTTAGCTTTCTAAGAAGAAAAGCTTTTCTTTTTTTTTCAGCTTCAAGAACTATTTCCGCTCCAAACTGAATACTTTAGATGCACTCATAGTAGTGGGCACTCTGCTAATTAATATGACCTACTCCTTCTCTGACCTTGCTGCCACAGATCAGATGCCAAGGTAAGAATGGTATGACAGCTGTTAAGTGTGAGCTTTCCATGATGGGCAATAAAGAATGTTCTTGGCGTATCTAGGCTAGGTGAGTGTCTGCTAGATGACAGATATAGCTGTGATAGTATTTCACAGTACAGAATTCAAAGGAAAGTCATCTTATTCTTCAGGCTTACAGTTGTGTTGTAGCTTGACCCTGTCTCAAAGGCAGATATGATCTAAACACCTACTGTTGTAACTAAAAGCGAATGGTGGGGGGCAGAGGGGTGTTTCTGTGCTGTTGTGGGTTGGTGTGCAAGTACCTTGCATTCTGACTTGATGGAGCTTGTAGGACAAGCTCAGTTTTTGCACTGCCTAGTGCAACACAAAAAAATCATGCTGGGATATTCAGCTGGGACCTACTATCTCACCCATGCAACTCCTGAGGCCCTCCGTTAGACTTCTTCTGTTAAAAGCTGTGTCCTTGTCTGGCTTCTAGTTCAAGGGAATTCCTCTGAAACAATAGCAGAGTTATCTTGGAGTAGGAAGGAGCTGGGGAGAAATTGAAACTTGCCAAGCTTCTGGGACAACTCTGTGTGTGGTTGACTTCCACAAGCTCTATGTTGGTGGAGAACTGTGGGTATCTACTGAAGTTCTTACCTTAGGTATAACAGGACCTGAAACATGTATGTACTTCTTAAAAATGTATGCTAGTGTACCTCCTTAAGAAATGAGTGCTTGTTTGCCCCTGTCCCTAAGGGTATGCTGAAGCAACTCCCCCTGTTTCTGTAGTTACTCGCATAAGCATCTTGCCTGATCCAAAGTTCAGTGGGAGTTCAAAGTTTCTCAAATAAATTTGTCAAATTGTTGACTGATTAAAGAAAATGTTTCTTGTTGAAGCATGTCTAGCTTATTTAACTTCTTTTCAGCTTGTTTGTCAGGTGGCTGGTTCCACTTCAAGTGTACACATCAGTATCAAGGGATAATTGGCAGTGTTAAGGGAATTTGTTGCTTGCTGGGTGGAGATAGCTGAGAAAGTTCCTAGAATAGACTCTGGGACTTTCTAGTTCTGTTACTACTTCAGAATATGCATCACTAGCACCATCAACAATAAAACTGTGGTACTCCAGGCATTGGGTTTTTTACATGAAACAAAGCTTTTTTTTTTTTTTTTTTTAATATTCTCTGAAACAGCTTTTAAATAATTTTGAGCTTTACAGTTAGGCTCAACACTTCTTTTTACAATTCATCTCTTTCATCTAGAATGGTCACTCTCCTTCGAGTTCTGAGAATTGTCATCTTAATAAGAATATTTCGCCTGGCTTCACAGAAGAAACAACTTGAAGTGGTAACCAGAAGAATGGTAAGCTGGCCTACTAGTATATCTAGGCAGCTGTTACTATTCCTTTCTCTAGGCAACTGTCAAAAAAACAGCAAGCAACGAATCTGTCTGCAGCATATTGATCTGAAACTGATAATACAGCAGAAGCAACTGCCTGTTCTGTATCCTTGGTGGGGTATTGCAGTTCTGCCTTTGACTGCAGTAGAACTAGCAATTCTTGCCTCTAGTTGAGCAAGAAGCTCCTTGACCTACAGAGCCAGAATATCAGTGATTGTGACACTGTGGTGTGTCTTGGTAATTGCTGGCTTGTGTGGTGCATGGACTGCAGGTTCCTCCTTGGCTGAGGAGAGGTTGGTGGAAAACAAAGCAGCTCATCTGTTAGCTGCATTAAAGCCCTGTCTGTTTTAGATGCCTCTTACTTTCATCAGGGTACTAAAGTGAAATCCGAAGCTTTGAGTTCAACCCTTTACACAGCAGTAAATACCTAAATATTCTGCCCTAATCATTCTCCTCCTTTCATTCAGTTCCCAAACACTGAAGTAGCAAAGACCCATTCATGTGCAGCTTGTGGAGAATCTGCAGTGTTTTTCACTTCTGTACATCAAGGCAAAAATTATTTTAGGTAATAGGAGATCATTCAAATAACACAATCAAACTCGTTCTCAGATAATGCTGTGAACTCTGCAAAAATAAAATGAGGTTCTGAAACATGACTTGGTCAGGGTTTATTTTTTTTTCCTAGTAATAGACAACACTTGTTGATCTGTGTCATTCTCTTGAGAGACTGCTCCATTTTCACAGGTCTCTGAAAACAAAAGGCGTTACATGAAAGATGGCTTTGATCTGGATCTCACTTATGTTACTGGTTGGTAGAAATCCTGTAACAGATAAAACTTCACAGCATGAAATTGGCTACTAACACTGAAGTAACTACTGCTTTCAAGGGTTAGCCTTCGGGGAGAGAGCTTGTATGTGCTATAGGTAGTGATAGCAGTTCTGAGGCCTAGGGAAGCTGTGTAACTACTGACTAACTCACTGGAGGGGTTTTGTCCATGGTGGCTGGCATTTACTGGTAACTAATTCTTCAGAAAGGTCTACTAGCCTGCTCTAGCTGTGCTAACTGGGAGTGGGGGGAAAAAACTCTAGGAAATGATTAGGTGCTTTTCCTAAATAGTGTGCTCATAGGGTAGGAATCAATTATTTCGTAATGATCTCAGTCAAATTGTTCTTGGACTTGGGGAGGGAGGGGGGCTGCCTCCATGTTGTTACTTCTGATTGCTGTTTTCTCCACAGATCGTGTTATTGCAATGTCTTTTCCATCTTCTGGGAAGCAGTCTTTCTATAGGAATCCTATAGAGGTAAGAATCTCTCATTACCAGGTTTAGTATTTCTAAATGCTGTTTCACTTCTAGGTGATCTAGAACTTGCATGTGAACTAACTTGTGTGTGGATTACACTATCGAATCCTAGTCCTGAGCTTGGCTGGTCAGAATGATTTAATAGTGATCTCCCCTGTGCTGCATTGCTGTGTTTTAGTCTCAGCCTAAGAAGATGCATCTTGTAATGTGGACAGACTGATGTTCTGATGTCTCACCTCTTGAGGAATCTTTCAGTGAACCAAATCAATTCTCTCACAGGCTAGTGGTAGTGTGAATAATATGAGCTATGTAATCATTACAATGTTTAAAAGCTTATTGTTCATGCAGAGCTGTGCTGTCTGATACCTTTACGTAAATATGTAGAGTAAGGAATTGAATCACAGTCATGCTGTCTCAGAATTGAGACAGGAATTTGAACTCCTGGGTTGATGAAAAGGCTTCTTGGTCAAGGACAAGAGCACTAATTATTTTGAACGTGTTTCTTGTTACTTCAGGAAGTTGCAAGGTTTTTGGACACCAAGCATGCAGACCACTATAAAGTCTACAATCTCTGCAGTAAGTATGTTTTGTTGCTGATGATTGAAAGACTGCTAAAAAGAAAAGTATCACTTCAAAGTGTGGTGTTGATGCTATCAGATCTTCAGGAACTTAAAATGCATCAAGAGGACTTAAACACTATTTTATGCTCAGACCAGCAGTCTTTATCACAAGCTACTTTCATTGTTGCAAGCTTTTGTTGCTCTTCCTGGTGTAACACCAGCTCTTACTTTGTAGGTGAAAAAGGCTATGACCCTAAGTACTTCCACTACAGGGTAGAAAGGATCTTTATTGATGACCACAATGTTCCAGCATTACAGTGAGTCTTGTTAATGAGTACTTGCACCAGTATAACTTTTCATGCTTTTGCTTTGTCTGCACTAATTTTCTTCTCATCTAGGGACATGCTGAAATTCACTGCCAGTGTCAGTGAATGGATGAGTCAAGATGAGAAGAATATCATAGCAATTCACTGTAAAGGAGGCAAGGGTAAGGCTTCTTGTATACAGCCTGTGTATGCCCCAAATTGCACATTCTTTGTTAAAACATGACTTAAGGATAGTCTGGTACTCGGTACCCATCTATTCTATGGTTTAATTTGTCAGATTCTACAGGCACTGTGACTGGCAACAGTGTAATGCTGTTCAGCGTTGCACACGTGTTCTAAAGTAGTCTTAAGAAATCAGCTGCTATTTTATGGAAAGAGCTAACCTGAATTCCTCTGTAAGTTCCTGCTGTCCTGACCCTACTGGTAGGAGGGACTGAGGACAGGGAGCTATTAATGTTGCTGCTACAACTGTGAAGCTGCTGCTTTAGCTTTGTGCCAGCCAGTGATCCATACTGAGTATTTTGCACTGCAACATACTTTGAGCTGCTGAATTTCTGTGGGGGGTTGTCCAAAGTCTTGCTGGATCCTTAAGGCACACAAGGCATTGAGAAAGAGTATGTGGTAGATCTGTGGGGACAAGTTTTTGTGTGAGCTCCTGCATAAGGTGACCTGTGGGTGCTTTGTGTAATCTGAAGTAGTGCAGGAGCTGTTGAAGTGCATTAGTGGCTGTGTGAACAAGCCCTGAAAACTTCTGTCACATTTTTTAGATGTAGCATCAGGTGACTACAAATTCTGGTTCAGTTGAGCCAGATGTCTACAAAAGCTTTTTCTCCATAGCTGAAAACTTAGCTTAGAAGGCTTAATGAAACTGAAAGCTGAACCTACCTGCAGGCCAAAACCAGCTTGAAGAACAAGGGTAGGGAGGGATGATGTGGCTTCAGGCATGAATTTGAGACCGAGATTGTACTGGAGACTGTGTGCTAGTAGTCCTGGTGCTGCTTTAGTAGGGCTGAGGGGGGAAAGGTGGAGTGGAGAAGTTACCTTGTGAGACTTCAGCTGGCACTGGCTGGTGCTGTAGTGTGTAAGGACTTGGTAAGATGTGCTTGACTCTCTCCACTGCTAAATAGAGGATGCAGTTACTGACCAATTAAATATCTTAAGTAATACCAAAAAGAATTACAGGGACTGCTTTCAGTAAGCAAGGTAACAAACCACAGTGTTTTATTCTTCTCAGAAATACAGATTCTTGATTACTTGTGTGCCACTTATTTCCTGTTACCCCTATTTTAAGTTAGGAATTAATTTCCACAAAACTAATTCTCAAATCTTTGAGCTCATATAACTCAGTTTCTCTTACTTCTAATACAGGTAGAACTGGAACAATGGTCTGTACCTGGCTTATACACAGTGACCAATTTGAGAGTGCAAAGGTAAAAACTAGCTTTTATTTCTGCTTCTTTCAGTAGTCAGAATACCCTTGTTAGAATCTGCTTTCTTAGTGAAATGCACTGATATTATAAACTAAGAATATTGTGAGTCTGTATTTAAAAAAAAAGAAAGTCTTACAGCTGTGTGAACTTTTTGTTTGAGATTATTCCTGATCAGGGAGAGTGGCCTCTAAAGCATTTCTTTAGAAACTAGGATCTTAAGCAACTTCTTCAAAACTGTAGGTGGCTTCCTTGCATCCACTACTAAAGCCAGTCTCTGTTTAAGTAGTGTTGTGTAGTTGTCTTCCCTGCCCTCCTTCCAAGGTGTGCAAGGCATCAAGAACTGCTTGTGGTTTTATTTTGATTGCCAGTGTTACAGCAAGAAGCCTTCCTGAACATCCTGGGGAAAAGGAGATCAGCAAGTCTGCAGTCAGAGCAGCCATGTTCTTCTGCTTTGCTGTACCAAATCTTTGCTGCAGGCTCAGAAACCTGGGTTGCAGAAGGCTCAGGTCTGCTGTAGGTGATCGGTGTGGAGCATGTATCAGCTTGGCCTCTTGCTTTTCTGAATTTAGTGTAGATCTCCACAAACCAGTGTTCAGCTTTTGTCTGCCACGGGTAACTTGAGAAATGTGTATGGTTCTACAACAACTGCTTAAGCATGTTGCTTTCCTCTTTCAAAGAGTTTTACCAGCTTGCTTTCTGAATGGTGGACTTAAAGCTACTCGTTAGGAAGTCAGCTACAATACCTTCTAGCTAGAAGGTAACAGAGAAACTTGTGTAGCTTCTTCTGTATTCCTTTGGAATTGATTAGTTTAACTCTGCTTTGTGTTAGCCTCAGGGAGGGGAATGGTGGTGAGGTATTTTTCACTCTTGAAATCTTCCTATATAGGAGAGTTTGGACTACTTTGGGGAGAGAAGAACTGACAGAACTACAAGTACCAAATTTCAAGGAGTTGAAACTCCATCCCAGGTAAGTTTGAGCAGGTTTTGTAATGAGCCAAGTTAACCCTAGCCTTATGAGCACTTAAACAAGGTGGCAGAGATGGAGCAGCTTCAGAGATGTAGGTTCCTACTACTGTACTCCTTTCTTTAGGGATTGGACTATCAACTAGTAGGGTTGCATTGCATCTTTCTTATATGCCCTTATTACAGCCCATTTCTTATGCTGCTTCTGAGTGCAGTATTAAATGTGATTATGGTATCTGGGCTCCCAGCCTTCTAAGATGAGGAGACCATCTAATCCAGCCCCACTGTTTAAGTAAGGTGAGCCAGAGCAGGCTGCCCAGGACGGTTCCTGATTAGATTTAGAACATCTCCACAGATCCTGATTCACTGTGTACTGTGAGATGAAGCTGTTGGCAGAGGTACTCTAGTTGCTGGTATAAAATAGAATGGAAGGGTAACTACTCCTCCAGTTGGTGCTTTTTCAAAGTAAAAGCTTTCTAGAGCTTTTTAAGGGGTAAAATGTCTAAGCACAAAGTTCCATGCTTTTTGCTGATCTCTAGAGATTTCTTCTTAAAACACTAAGTATAAATACTGTTTAGAGATAGCTCTAAACAAGCTTTATATCTTTAATAAAAACATGCTTCAATTGTGGAAGGAAAAAGCAAATGGCTTAGTTTCTTTTAAGTCTTGGACTTGAGAGAAGAACTCAGTGCAGACCAACTTAATCCTTCTACCTGGAATTAGTCTGTGTGGGATACAGAAACTGCATAATGTGTCTGGGTTTTTTGCATTACAGAGTAGGTATGTTGGGTATTATGAGATCCTGAAAAACAAGTATAACTTCAAACTCCCACCAGAGAGACAACTCAAAATAAAAAACCTCAAAATCCACTCTATACATGGTAAGAACTTTTGAATTTGGGCCTTTCTATCTGGTGATGGTTTCTTAGCACAGGCAGCTGATCTCTGTTCTGACTCTTATTAAGCCTGTGGTAGGAATGCAGACATACTGTGACTTGAGAATTTCAGTGGCACAGGTTTGAAAACAAAGTCTGAAGTGCAGTTACCTTGTTTTGTCACTTCCTGGGTATGTGGTCAAACGGTGCTTTACGTGCAAGCTGCTGTTTTGGATAAGTAATCAATTATCAAGTAGGATTAGTGGATCCAACTCAACATCTGGAGCTGCAGTTTCTCAGCTTGATATACAGAAGTTTCTGTATGAACTGGTAACTAGTACTAGAAGTTTGGTGTTATTTTTTTTCTAGGGGGCCTGAACTGCTGTTCTTGTTCAGTGATAGAACTGCACGTTCCTGCTCCACTAGTAGGATTCACTGGTGCTTCAAAATCAAGCTCAGACTCTGCAGCTCAAGCTACTTTCAGGGTTTGAGTTCTCTGAAGTCTGTAGCAAGGCAGTTTTGAATAAGATTGATGTACTTGGTTTTGATTTCTGCGTAGTTTTCAGCAGATGTTTTGCTCCAGTGTAATGCAACTTCTTTCTTCCTAGGAGTTGGGAAAGGCAATGGAACTGATATGAAGGTGCAGATAATAATGAAAAAGCAAGTTGTGTTGGAATGTGTGTGTGCCACTCAAGGAAACTGCAAGGTGAGAGTATGAAACTGTCAGCTGAGTCACAGAAGCTGGATACTGGACACAAAACTATCTAAATAAATAGACAGTGTGAACTTCAAAAAGATGCAACTTTGCTAAGCCTTAGGAAAAATAGTGTAAGGTACAAAAAGCTTTCCTAGAAGACACTTGAATGCACGTAATGGCTCGCTCTGACCTGGGAAGCTTAAATGGTTGGCTAATATTCTAGCACTGCTATTGTATTTATACGTGATGATTTGTAGCTTTTGTTGTCATCAGTTGACCTTCTGTCTGTGTGGTAGGTTTTCATAAACATCATATTTTGCTCTGTTACCTAGCTCTTCTTTGATTCTGAAACTGACTCTGTAGTCATTGGCTTGGAAGACAGCCCTGTCATAAGTGGAGATGTGAAAGTCAGATTTGAATCTAACTCTGTAAGTACAGCAGCACTAAGATCCTCATTTCAATTTGAGGCAGGACAGCAATGCAAATGCCAGCTGGGTCTTGGCTGGCTTAGCTCTGTGGGGCAAAGCCTGATTTTGTTTTGTTTTTATTTTTCTCCCCCCCTGCTTACTTTTGTGTAGGAATGGACCCTAATGAGCCAAACAAGAGCTGCTACAGTGCAGTGACAACATAGCAAGTGTTACTGCAGTAGCTTGTACAGATGGGGTGGCTGTTCATACAGAGCAACTGAAGCATCTTAGTTGAGCACCTGCTGCTTCTGATATGGATCTTATGTTAAGCTTGGGTGGCTGGGAACAAATTGAATGAAAAATGTGATCTGGGTGTGATATGTCTTGTTAAATGTACTGATTCTAGCACTCCAGTTTTGTAAGTCAAACTGAGGACAAATGGGTACTTGTGTCTGCAAAAACTGTTCCTTAAATGAAGCATTTACTTTCAGGATCTTCCAAAAGGCTATGATAACTGCCCATTTTTCTTCTGGTTCAACACTTCCTTTATTGAAAATAACAGGTAAGCGATCACAGTGGCTGCCTTCAGAATCTGACTTCTGGTGTATGAACAGAGCTGGCAGTTACTGAACACAGTGCTGAGAGCTGAAATAGAGCGCTAACCAGGCCAGTCTTTAGCTTCTGTATGGCTTTCTGATTTCCAGTTCTAACTTGTGAGCAGGTACTTGGCACACACTTGTACTGTGCTAAGTGGATTAAACATAGAATCATAGAACTAGATGGGCTTTAAGGTCCCTTCCAAGCCATTCTAACCTCCTGCTGTGGACAGGGTTGCCACCCAGCAGCTCAGGCTGCCCAGAACCCCATCAAACCCAGTCTTGAGACCCTCCAGGGATGGGGCACTCTCAGCTTCTCTGGGTAGCCTGTGCTAGTGCTTTACCACCCTCTGAGTAAAGAATTTCTTCGTAATATCTAATCTGAATCTCTCCTCTCTTTAGTTTAAAACCATTCCCCTTGTCCTGTCAATTATCTTAATCCATTGGTTTGTTTCCCAGCATTCTATTGTTAATAATACCTTTTTGTTCAAGGTGGTTAACTATTCAAATGTCAATAGCACAACTGACTGAGGCTGGAACTTGAATTTAGCAGCTAAGCGAGGCAAATGTTAAAAGTTAGATATCAATGTTTTGGATCCTAAAAAAGCTCTTAACTTGTTAGTTCTCATGCTTTTGTTAAAAGTTTAAAAACTCTTGTCGGCTTGTTGTTGAGACCAGAATTCCTGGGGGAGCTCCTGCCAGCAAAGGCTGGGCTTGTCTGTCTTGCTAGGGGAGTGATAGAGAAGTAAAGAGACTTCAGCTCCTTCTGGCCTGTCTACTAAAATAGGTAGGTTTAGATAGCAGAACAATGAACTTAAAAGTGTCAGGTATAATTCTTTCCACAACTGTGAAAGAACAAACCTTACTGAATTTATCCTGTCAGTCTGAGGAGCCATGAGTTATAACTCTAATCCTAATTTGCTAGGCAGCAATGCACCTTGCACCTGAACTGAATCGCAGAATCACAGAATTGTAGGGGTTGGAAGGGACCTCCAGAGATCATCGAGTCCAACCCCCTGCCAAAGCAGGTTCCCTACAGCAGGTCGCACAGGTCGGCATCCAGGCAGGTCTTGAACATCTCCAGAGAAGGAGACTCCACAATCCCCCTGGGCAGCCTGTTCCAGTGCTCCGTCACCTCACTGTAAAGAAGTTCTTGTGCACATTTGTGTGGAACTTCCTATGCTGCAGTTTCTGGCTGTTCCCCCTCGTCCTGTCTCCACACACTGCTGAAAAGAGTCCAGCCTCGCCATTCTGCCCCCCACACCTCAGATATTTATAGACCTGGATCAGGTCCCCTCTCAGTCTTCTTTTCTCAAGGCTGAACAGACCCAGTTCACTCAGCCTTTCTTCATAGGAGAGATGCTCCAGGCCCTTCACCATCTCTGTGGCCCTCTGCTGGACTCTTTCCAAGAGATCCCTGTCTGTTTTGTACTGGGGAGCCCAGAACTGGACACAGTACTCCAGATGAGGCCTTACCAGGGCAGAGTAGAGGGGGAGGATCACCTCCCTCGACCTGCTGGCCACGCTCTTTTTAATGCACCCCAGGATGCCATTGGCCCTCTTGGCCACAAGGGCACACTGCTGGAACTGAGATAGTCATTTACACGAATCTAGCAGCAGGAGGAATGTGTGCCTGTGGTCATGTAGCTCTGCAGCAGTGTTATAACGAAAGGTTAAGTGCAGGTGCTATCTGGTGATTGCTAGAAATGAATTTGGTAAGCATTAAAGGAGAAGGGGTGGGGAGAACAAGGTGGCTGAGCTTGACTGAATACTGAATCAAGTGCGTGCCATGAGGTCAGTCATTAAACAGGTGTCTATTCCCTTGAAAGGCCTTGAGCTGGACATAACACTAATTTTACTGTAACGGTTGTGTCCTGGGTGGAATAGACCACAAATCATCAGGTTGGCTGTGTATTTGTGAGCTATTTCATGTCCAAATCCCCATGCCTATTTCATCCCCATTACCTAATGTCTGTCTGAATTTAAGATCTAGGCCTGTAGTTAATACTCTTGAGCCAAGCTTCAAGCCTTCTCCACAATCTTAATGGAAAAGCATTCCTCAGGCCCTAAGAAATACTATTGGGTTTTATCTTTCAGACTGTACCTTCCCAGGAATGAGCTGGATAACCCTCACAAGTCAAAAACATGGAAAGTCTACAGTGAGACGTTTGCTGTAGAGATGAACTTTACTGAGCTATAAGGGAAAGCTGAAAGAAGGAAAATACTTTAACTCATCTCCTGTCCTGATGATGCCTTGCTGCTTCAGTGTAGTGAAGCGGTCTCACTTTGATGTACTTAATGTATTTCTATGTAGATACAGCTTCTCAAATAAACTGACCTGACGTTCTGTTGTGCAGAGCAATACATCTCTGAAGTATTTAATGTCAGGTACCTGTGATTTATGTGAATGTGCTGATAGATCTGCTGGAGCCTAGATATGTTTACATGCAGGTAATCCCTACTCTAAGCTGAGAGCACTAACCAACAGCGTTCACTTGTTGCTGGGTGGAGAACAGCAGTCTGCAGGGCACTGTTGGAGTAGACTGAGACACTTCCCCCACCACCAGGTCACCAGAACTAAGGTAATATTGAGGGGAGGGGGAATAATAACCTGCCACTGGCAGGTGGGTGCTTACCTTAGCTAATACCCATAATGAAGTAAGCAGAGATCCCAGACCTTCCAAATGCTCAGCTGAGGGTTGTGGCATGCTCTGAGGTACGTATACAGACCTGAGTCTGGCTGTTGCTGAATGATAGCCTGGTATTTAGTAAGTGTGGTGTTGAAGCTCCCATCTGGTTGGCAGCAGCAGCTTCTCTGAGCACTGTGGTTCAAGTACAGAGGTCTGAACTTATTTTGAAGGTGCATTCTACAAATGCTTAGCACTTCCATAAACAGGATGCTGTGGGCCTGGGTCTCTTAGTTACTACACGTGGAAGTGTGTAGTGAGATGTTATTGGAGCCTGTGAAGGGATGACGGTGGAGTTAATGCTCTGCTACTGGTCTGATGGCAACGAAATTTCCCCCTTATAAAGGCGTGAGGCCAAAGTTCCCTCGCTAGAGGGCGACCGAGTAAGGCAGCAGGCAGGGCCCTCCAGTGCAGACCGAGCTTACTAGGAGCTGGAATCCAATGCTGTTTTATTGCAGCTGGAAGTGTCTGATGACTGAGTTCCTTTTAGCTCAGCTCTGGCAGTGAGATAGCATTCACCTAAACTGTCCTTTCTAATCAGCTGTAGGGCACTTAAGGTTCTCTGTCCTTCTTGTGAAGGCTCTCACAGCAAGAAGTCAGGGGTTTTTGTCCAGCTGAAGTATGCACTTCCATATTATAAGCAGGAACAAGTAACTAAGTACAAGTGCTGTGCTGCATCTCATTTCAGGGATCCAAAGACTGCTACGAGTAGTTTCTGAACTTCCTAGAGCAGTAACCTCTGGCTTCAGCGTAGTGGACACTCATCCTTTGCTTCTGGGGGTCTTATGTGACCCAAGTTTCCCTGTACTGAGCTACTGGTAGGAAAATAACACAAGCTGACAAGCTGAGTGTTACTGAAGGGCAAAGCCTGCTACTCAGTTGAATCAAATTTTATTGCTATGAATTCCTGTAACAACATTATGAAGTTCTCAGCTGAACAACCCATACACGTGTGCAGCTTAATTGCAGCCGTAGAAGTTACTGCTTGGTTCAACCCTGAAAGGTAAACTCTCTGTTCATGTCACCAACTTCCTGCTGTCAGTAGTTCTGAAACTCCTGCTTCTCTTGAAGCCTTTTTTTTTTTTTTTTTTTTTTTTTTTTTATTAGTAATTAGATATTGCAACTGAGCTTTATACAATGAAAGCAAAGACAAATCTAAGACATAGATTTCAGTATTCCCCTGGTATGGATTCTGTTATCTTTGTATGCAGTTGTAATAATAATGATATTTGATATTATTTCTCTTGAATAAACAACTTCAGAAAGCAGGAAGCTTAAGACTCCTGAAATCCAACCCTTGTACCTGAATTATTCAAGCCTTTGCCACAAGCTCCTTTTTAAAGAACTGACTTTGTGCAGTGTTACTGCCACAGGTACCAGTGAGTCGAGGTAAAGTTGTGCAATAGACACTACAGCCTCTTCAGCCATGCACTGTTTGTAACTGCTCCT
This sequence comes from Centrocercus urophasianus, assembly GCF_019232065.1. NCBI lineage: Eukaryota > Metazoa > Chordata > Aves > Galliformes > Phasianidae > Centrocercus > Centrocercus urophasianus. The sequence continues at coordinate 24,996,566 of NW_024885532.1, forward strand.
CAGCTGAGAGTGGTTTGTGCTGCTCCTGAAGGCTGAAGAAACAAAAAGGGTCTGTAGACCTGCAGTAACCACCTTCCACCAGAGACTAGTAGCCCCTTCCACTGTACTTGGACTCCATCACAAGAGGCAGTGAGATGTTTTTCTCTGTGTCTACAGCTTTTTCCTCTTTCTGGGGATATGAAACAGGCTGTAGCATGGAACTGCCACTTACTGGCATGTTCTAGGTGCTGTAACAAGTTGCTAATTTCTATGTGATGTGTCGAAGTGCTGCTAGCCAAAAAGGTGGCTGTGTCCAAAGGGTGAGTATGTCACACCATCACATAGGTAACATCTCTCTCAACACCTCCAGGTTTGATTTGTGAACTGCACTGTACTGGGATTTGCTTTGTCTTCGTCCAGGCTTGGCAGTAGGCTGCTTTCTTAAAGAAAAGGAAGGAAGCAACTAGAAAAGTAGGTGCTACAATCTCATTTTGGGTAACACTAAACTGGCCTGAAGTTGCATATTTAAGCAAACGCCAGGAGAAAGCATGTGTGTCCTTCAGTCCTGAGGGTGATGTGAATGGCCCGAGACAAGTGCTTTCCACTTAACTGAAGAGCTGCAGCAAGTGGCACATGTGGCAGGACTCCAGTTGACGTAAACTGAAGCCCATGGTATCAGCTGTCTTCAAGAACTTGGCTCTGGCTTTTTCTTCCTCTTCAGCTTCCTCTCCTTCCAGCACAGGCTCATCTACATCAAGGTGACCTAATCCTGAGTTCGCACATTACAACTCCATGCTTTGAACAAGCAGCTGTTTCCAGTAGCCCTCCTATGTTAGTTTAGTTCAGTGACATTTATAATACTTTAGCACTGCCTGCAGCAAACAATTGTCACAAATGCTGCCTTGTCTCCTTACACCCAGAAACTTCATATTTTATCTCAAATGCAACCCTACCTCAGCTCTAGATCATAGGACTGTAAAAGCAGGGGGTGAAAGCTTCTAGCTTCTGTAAGGCCATCAGTGTGTCAGAGTACGAAGTCAGGAACCAGCTGCAATGATCATAGACAGTCATAGGGTGGAAGGGAGCTAGAAAATGACAGCCACACTCAGTAAGATTAGACAAGATTGGAATTACTTGGAATCAGATACTGCTAGCAAGAAATGGGAAATGTAGCAGTCACAGCCCAGGCTCTAAAGCAATGCTCCCCTTAAACAAATCACAGCCTGTTCTGTCTGTAACATTAAAAACCAATGTGTTTTTTTAGCACCATTACAGGCAGGCGTTTATGATGTGCAGCATACCCAGTGCAGAATCTGCAAGATGGAGACAGTCCTGCCAGCTCAATTCAAGAAGCATTTACACCTACTCCATAAAAATCACTTGAATTTAAAAGATTACAAATCCTAAACTGGAATTGAGTTCCTAAAATCAGGTCAGTGATCTGGTAATGCTCTCAGATCATGATGAGTCCTTTTTGATTGTTTATTTAAAGGGTTGATCTGTTTGCTAGAAGGTATCAGTAAGAATCTATCTGTTTCATCATAAGTTTCCGACTGTACTCATAGGCAAGGAACAGTGCCCCATTGGCCAGGAATGCACGGATCATAGTTGGCTTTAGTCCAGAATACAAGGCAAGTACACCTGGAAATGAAATTACAGCTGGTTAGCAATTCATTATAATGCCTTTTATCATCAACTCCTATGCTTTCACCTTTCAAGGGCACTTAAGTTACGGTTCTGCACATGAACACGCAGCTGAAGTCCTTGCTGTAGCAGTTGACTAGAGGGCTACTGGATACTGATACAGGAGCATCTTACAGTACTAACAGGAGCTTAGCTTTTTAACTTTTGTTGCTTACATGAGACACATCTCAGGCATGATGGAGTCTTCAGAAGGCTACCTTTGTCACTAGAGGATGCAGGCTACCCCTGAGCCACAGAATACCCCTGCTCTGCTGACTATCTTCCTCAGTATCAGGGTCAGGAATCGCATCCACTGCCATTTATGTTCTTACACCACTTCTGGAGTGCCTGCTCCAGGCTTTTTCCACAGAGGACATGCTTAGGTAGAAGCTCCAAGTTGCCAGTCCAGATCAGACCAATTTATCAAACAGCCTGCAGTCAGTCATAAATCAACTTCTAGAGATAATTTCAGCACGCTTCTTTAACTGCTTCCTTCAGGTTTTACGCATACGTAATGAAATTTACTTGTCTGATTTTAATGCTTAATCAGCTTTTGTTAGCTTTAAGGGAATTGCTTCCTGACTCAACAAGCAGAGCAGAATGAAGTAGGTCTCAACTTCTAGAATGCAAGATTCTCAAACTAGGAGAAGCAACAATAGTTCTGCTAGAAGCTGTTAATGAAAGTCTCTAACACATTATCAATGGACAAGGTTTATTAAGCTGCTTTTGGTGCTGAATAGGTTTGAAAACGTAGCCCTAGAGCTTCTCTCCATCTCCTGCACACTTACCTTCAGTTCTCACAACAGTTACAAATGTTCCCATGAAGCCTGCTTGCTTTCCAGTCATTGACAGAACCTGAATTCTAGATTTGACACAGTCCACAGGATACACAGCAATCCACAGACAGCTGCCTCCAAAACCTCCGCTGAGCAGCAAAGGAATGGGACCTAGGGTTAAGAAGCGAGCTTTTAGGCACACCACAAAACATTTGCAACATACACATTGCATTATTTCAACTACAGAAGTCAAAGAGAACACAGAGGATCTCACAAAAGAAGAGCAGTTTGTGCTTCCTCAGAAAGCTCTAAGTTAATTTTAAGCCACTGCTATATTGCAGGTCTAGCCAGAAGCTCAAAGGTTACAAAGGAATGCTTTATAGTTCATTGGCCATGCTAAGAAAGCACAGCTCAGAGCTCTGTTTTGACTATTAACCAAATTAACTCCACTCCCTTCACACCTTTAATCACTTTCTAGTGTTAATTATGAAACAGTTAAGAGAAACACCACATAGTGACGCTGATCACCTTACAGAGTTTTACTTGGCACAGTGAAATTATTATGCGATCAATCATTGTTCATGATGCAAAGTCACTTTGTGTTTCAGATCACATTTTAATGAATACTTTGCAACAACAGGGTTTAGAATACACACAGCTGAAGTAGAGCCTCCCAGCAAGACAAAGTATTATTGTTCAGTCTTTGAGAAGGAGACAAACAATGTCTATTCTCTGTTGGCATCTCATTTCTTAATGTCTGATTTTTAATATGTTCTCTTACTGTCACTTTAATGACCTCTACAGGTCAGCATACATTTATTTGTACAATGCAGTGCTGCAGAAGACTTCAAATCTCATTCCAAACAGCCGCTGAGAAGAAACAGTTCAGAGATGTTACACAGTGGTGTAAATATTACTGTTACATTACTGCATATGTTTTCCATTTACAGTACATCCTGCATCATTAGAAGAGGATGATTTCAGTAATTGATTACTGTTTATGCACAAAGTGCAGATCTCTGTATTCCGTATATCTGGTTCCCTTTGTTTTATATCTGCTGTGCACCATCCCTCGCAGATTCACCCTCTCCCTTACGAACCCCGTGACAGCATGCTGGAATCCACCTGAAAAGGGCACCGTACCCAATTCATCTTTCGATCTCCCAGAGGCAAAGAACGTCCGGCTCAGTTCATACCCCCCAAAGAAGAAGAAATAGCCGGGGACTTCCCGCAGCAAGGTGCTCGACAGGCCGCGGTAGAACCCGAGGGGGCCGTCCCTTTGGATAACGCTCTTCACTACTGCCCAAACTGTACTGAGGGAGAGATTGATCCAGTTAGTGATGCTCAGTGACTCAATAACAAGATTACGGACAAGAAACGATTAAGTGTTAGACGAGTGTGCAGAGAACAGGGCCCACATAGAACTCAGAACTGGGTTCTGCCTACAGTCTCTCCTTGGCACCATCTTTACCAGTGCCTGTGGGGTCTCCAAGCATGGGCCATGACCCTCCCATCACAGCTCTTCTCTGGCTAACAGCGTGTTACCAGTGTGGCACTGCCAAGATGGCAATTAAAAACAATAAACACACACACAGAGGACTCAGAGGCACTGAACGTGAGCAACACTTACTTCTGTCCCTGCGTTATCTTCCCCGACAACTGCATTTCGTGCATGGCCTGCAGCCGGCACTTCACCAGCTCTGTGGGGCACAGGGCAAGTGCAGCAAAGGCAGAGGCAAAGGAGCCCGCGGCAGCGTTCTGTAGGTCACTGCAAGAGAGGAAGGCACAAAGCTCTGAGTGCACAGCCGTTACTGACAGGCAGCATCCAAATGTGCATCCTAAATGTTACCGACAGACTGAAGGACAACCCTGGGGAAGGAGCTCCAATAGAGGAAAATGGTAGTGTGAAATATGGAGATAGATAACAAAACTCATCCCATTTTCATATCCACCTTGAATACAACCTTTTGACACCTCAAAAGATATAGTGCAACCTTTACCCTTTTTTGATGTAGCAACAGCAGAGGAATTAACACAATCAAACCTTCCCCTTGGCTTTTACAAGAAATCCTACGAGCTGCGTAGATCTGGGGACTTGTTACTGCTGCAAAGAGAGTATGAGCAATAACTGCCTTAGGTAGGTATCCCTGTGTCATGGTTCTATGTTTTTTGTTTTTGGGTTTCAGTATTCCACATCAAAACATCATGCAGTGTACGGGGCATTCAAGTGTCACTGCCCCAATCCCAGCTACCTATCCCTGTACATTACAGCAGTCACGGGATCTGGCCCTTCCAGGTGGGGGGGGCATTCTCTTGCTGCCTTGCAGTGGGTGCTGGAGGTGCTTTCCTAGCTGTTCCAAGCTTTTCAGGTTTGACTCGGTCCCGGGAACTCTCTCTCTCTCATCTTGTCTGATTTATTAATCTCAATTTCAATTAAATTGTATATATTGTGTTATCTTGTATTCCGGTATCATAGTAAAATAAGTTTTCCTCCTTAGATTGCTGCCGCTGCTCTTTTCCTCCCTTCTTTCCTTCCCATTTTGTGGGACTGGGGTGGAGGGGAAGGGCAGAGGCCTACAGCCCCCTGTCATGGATGTAGATTGATCTAGTCAACTCCGTGACACCCCAAAAACTAGGCATTCTGCCAGTGTTCTGGGATATTTGTAATCTTTGAGCACTGCTTATTCTGGGTAGTGCCTTTTTCTTTTCTTTTTTTTTTTCCCTCCTCCTGTTAGCTTCAATTCATTAACCCCTTTTTAGCAGGCACCAGCGATGAACCCATTCTTTATCGTGGGGGCGCTGTGCAAAGGATTAAAAGCAATGGTGTTACTCACAACCTACTGGCCAATAATCAATCACATTGATTATCCACTTGTTGTGGAATTGTGTTCGTATGTAACTGCCTAAGGGCACTGATGGAGACACCTGTATTATACCTACATGCAATGTGGCATGATTTGTAATTTGACATTTACATCACAGACAGAATGGCTAATTTTACAAACAACTACGTCCCAAATGGAATAGCTGATCTTACAAACAACACGATGTTCAGACCAGACTCCAGGCTTTCTTCTCAGTTTGTCACAAGTTTTTTGAATCTTGAATTAATAGTCATGTTGGTGTGCATGTTATTAATTTCCCTGATTATATTCCAACGCACTCATAATAAGGGGAAGGAGTCTCCTCCAAAACCAGAGAATGATGACTGGCAGGGAATATGGAGAGGCTTAGGAAAGGTCTAAGAAGCATGGGGACCCGCAGTGTCATGGGATTTTACTCTTGAACACCTGTGGGATCCTGAGAAACTAAGCCAGTATTTGAGTCAGGGACTATGCGGCTTACATAAACCTAAGGAGGTACAACTTATTTGGGGTTTGGCTTGTGCTTACCGTGCCCTATATAATACCATTCTGGAGAGAGAGAGTTTCCAAGCTGAGGTTCAAGCCAAAAGGGAAAATCTCCAAGTCAAATCTAATCAATCACAGGAGACACCAATAACAATGCCAGTTGCTCCTATGGAGGGCAAGAAATGGAAACGAGGATCCATGACAGGGGCGACAGACCTCTGCCCTTCCCCCCCACCCCAGTCCCACAAAATGGGAAGGAAGGAAGGGAGGAAAAGAACAGCAGCAACAATCTATGGAGGAAAACTTATTTTACTACGATACCGGAATACAAGATAACACAATATATACAATTTAATTGAAATTGAGACTAATAAATCAGACAAGATGAGAGAGAGAGAGTTCCTGGGACTGAGTCAAACCTGAAAAGCTTGGAACAGCTAGGAAAGCACCTCCAGCACCCACTGCAAGGCAGCAAGAGAGCGACCCCCACCCGGAAGGGCCAGATCCCGTGACTGCTGTAATGTACAGGGATAGGTACCTGAGATTGGGGCAGTGACACTTGAATGCCCCGTACATGACATGATGTTTTGATGTGGAATACTGAAACCCAAAAAAACCAAAAAACATAAAACCATGACACCCTGTACTCAAATTCACCTTGCCAGTAACAATAAAGGATTTTGGTGGGAGATGCTACAAGTCTGAAACTAAGGCAGAGTGGACCACAATAGACATGCTGCCACAAATGCAACCGCGTGAACTGGACACAGTGCAGACAAACATAAACCATGCTGTTGAATAAGACAGCACTGCAAGCTGTGAACTCACGGCATTACACGTTTGGGACTTGGTGATTTTAACCATACTGCAAAGAACACTGGTGAGCTGCCAGGAATCAGAGGCTGGCACTTCAGGATTACACTGCTTTACAATACATCTGAACAGGCTCCTGCAAAGGTATGCTAGATAGAACCAGAGAATCCTTAGAGTTAAAAGGGATCTTTAAAGGTCACCTAGTCCAACTCCCCTGCAGGGAACAGGGATACCACAGCTCCATCAGGTTGATCCAGCCTACACCTGAAAGTCTCCAGGGACGAGGCAGCCACCACATCTCTGGGTAACCTGTTCCACTGCCTCACCACCCTCACTGCAAAAGACTTTTTCCTTATATCCAACCAATATCTACCCTCTCTGAGCTTGAAGCCCTTGTTCTGTCACCACAGATCCTGATAAAGAGTCTGTCCCCTTCTTTTCCGTAGCTCCCCTTTAGTGACCAAAAGGCTGCTCTCAGGTCTCCCCAGAGCCTTCTCTTCTCCAGTCTGAACAGACCCAGCTCCCTCAGCCTGCCCTTGTAGGAGAGGTGTTCCATCTCCTGGATAATTTTTTGGCCCTCCCCAGGACACATTCTAACAGGTTCATGTCTCTGCTGCACTGAGGACTCCACATCTGGATGCAGTACTCCAAGTGAGGTCTCACAGAGCAGAGCAGAAGGGTAGGACTGCTCCCTCATCCTGCTGGCCACACTGCTTTTGATGCAGCTCAGGACACAGTTGGCTTTCTGGGCTGTGAGGGCACACTGCTGGCTCATGTCCTGCTTCCCATCCACCAGTACCCTCAGGTCCTTCTCAGCAGGGCTGTGCTCAATCCTCTCATCCCCAAGCTTGTACTGTTAATGGATGTTGCCTTGACCCAGTTGCAAGATGCTGCACTTGAATTCATTGAACCTCATGAGGTTGTTCTCCTGGGCCCATTGCTGGAGCCTGTCTAGGTCCCTCTGGATGGCATCTTGTCTCTCTGCTGCTGTCTACCACACCCCACAGCTTGGTGCCATCCACAGACTTGCTGAGGGTGCACTCAACCCCACTGTCAATACCACTGATAAGGATACTAAAGAATTTTTTGGACAACAGTGCAGAAAAAAAAAGCAGGGCTTCTCCCTTCTTTCAGAACCTGGGGAGCAGTACAGCAAGGACTGGCATTGCTGCTGCACAGAACCTCTTTCCATGCAAAGGAGACATCTGCCCTGTGCGTGGTTTTAAACACCCACAGTATCAGAAATTATAGCTGCAACTTCTCAGCCCACAGAAGCATTGTGAAACCTAAATCACAACGTAAGATAAAGCTTCTGACGTATTCAGCTATGGCAGTGACAAGGACAATCAGACTGGAAGAAGTCAATTTTGCAGAGCAGCAATTAAGTAATATGCAGTAAATACGGAATGACAACTCTGGTCACATAATCCTCCTGCAGCACACACAGTTTGATATAACAGGGACCTGAGAAGAAATCCACTACAGGAAAAGACAGAGCAAGGCAGAGTAAAAACAAACTGTGGCTGAGCCCTGTATTCATCGAGGAGCTAAAACAAGACAATAGAGTTATACAATGAAGAATCAGGATATGGAAACATGGAAGAGGTGCCTCCTAACTGTATGCTAAAGTAGTTTCCCCTCTTTCAAGGGGAAAAAAACCCTAGACTTTGTCAGACTTAAAGAGAGTTCTGATACATGTGAAGAGCTAGAACAAGACTTCACCATAATTCAGATCTCTTCCACTTCTACCTATCCTGACATTTAATTCTACATACAACAGGTCAGTGAGGCCTGCTGTCTCGGCTTTGGTCTTGAACATAGAGAGTCTCAAGGCACAAGTGATAAACCTTCAATCCTGTTCAAGTTCACTTTCAACTCGAGTAATTATTTTTTCTGGAAAGTTTTGAATACACAGCATGGGAACAAGAACTGTCCACTCTTTAACACTGCTGCTTCTTCTACTAATGTTTTTTTTCCTTGTTTTGCAAAGAAAGTAATCTATTTAAGATGACTTGTCACGTACTGAGAAAGTCAAACTGAGGTGAACAAGAATAATAGGTGCCTCAGTTTAGACTTTAGCATGGGATGAGATCAGTTTGGTTGGACTTAATGGATACCAAAAGAGAACTGGAATTCAGCATTTTATTTGTTTTCTTTTTGATTTGTGTATTAGTGGCATGTATTTCTTCAACTGGAGAAAGTGTCATTTTGCAATTGTGCTTGAGAGTGTTTTGACCAGGGTATTCCAGAACAGAGGGAGGAAAGCTTACTTGCAAGCCATTTGGACATACTACCAAAAATCTAAACAAAAACAAAACCAAACTAAGGTAGCCACTGCTTTGGTAACTGTAAGGTCAGGTTCACCTCAGTTTGTGCCTTTATAAGTTTTCTGTTTCAAGGTAAGACAGCACAGCATTTTTTAAACAGCAAAGGCAGTGGAGGAGTTGTAGTTGTTTATTTGTCTCATTTGAAAGACATCCACCTCAGCTTCTACCCCCCCATCCCCATCCCAATGGCATACTACAAATTCTTCTTGGCTCCTCCAAAATGAGGATTGGTGGCAACACAGTTTCAGCATCTCATATTTGCTCCTATCAGGCCTCAGTATTAAGACATAGCACAACTTAACACAAGCAGCAGAGAACACCAGATGTAACACCACTTTTAGACAGCTGGGGGAGGCTTCACTCAGGTAGCTGTCCATGTCATGTCAGATCTAAAACAAAATCATGACCTCCCCCAGCTACTTCTGGAGATGCCAATTGACACGAGTCAGAATAAAGCTATTAAAAAAAGCTGAATGAGGCTCAGCCTTGCATCTTGAAATAAACTGAGCTAGGAAAACTGTAAGTAGTCTCTTATACACAGTGGGGCAGCACACAGATGGAGAAGGTGCACTTATTCTCATTGCTGAACTGAAAACATAGCTTGAGGGATGCTGAAGAGTGAGGCACACAGACTGCTGGAATTGAGACAACTGGAGAAAAGCCATCCTAGCTAGAAGGAGATTATCATCATTAGGCCAGTGCATAAATCTATGGCTTGTTCACACTGTGAATTTTCTGCACAGCTCTGGTCTCATGAGCTTAAAACCCAGATGCTTTGGCACTACAGTAGTTTCAGAGAAGGGCAGCTAGGACAGCTAAAGGAACAGCTTTGATTGTTCACTCACCAGGAAGGCTTCTACCTACAAAGAGACTTGGGTGAGAGGAGAGGCACAGAGAAATAGAAATCTAGAAAATGCAGACAGGTATCTATGAGATCCAAATGATCTGGAGAAGGTGGCTGAGCACCAGCTGTTCCCCATCTCTTCCAGTTACAGAATTAATAATTACCACCTGGGGCAGGACCTTATAAGAACTCAAGGGGAGACTGAACAAGTGCTTTGAAAGAGATCCAAAGTCACTGATGAAAAATCACATTGGGATCAAGAAATCTTCTGAACTAAGAACACAAACTGACAGGACTCAGAGGAAGCATTAAATATTTTCTCTCTTCTTTCTCATCCATTAGGCAACCACTTATTGCCAGTACTGTAGACAACACATTGTGCTTAAAGGATCCTCTGGTCTAATCAATATTATGTTGAAGCCTTTGAAACTTGAGAAACAAAAAATAGCATTCAATAAAACCATTCAATAACAGAGCATTCTTTCCCCTCAGAATGTTTCCCTATAAGAGGAACCATTATCTCCCCTGTACAATCAGAACAGCTTGGGAATTGTAAGTTGCAATGCTCAGTTCTTTGGTAAAGTGCTCCAGGTCTTGAGCATTTCAGCTGAGTTGTGAACATCTAAACCAGTCAGCTTCAGCCATGAGATGGCTCTGACATAGTAAGACACCATATCCTAGCATGAAGACCTACTTTTCAAAACACACTACGCTGCATTATTGGCAGAAAGATACCTGGGATACCAGTTGCACCTAGAAAATGCCTGCAAGTAGCAGTTCTGTAATTTTTCCCCACCCAAGTTCATTTTAAATACAAAACAGACTGCTGTTACTAACCTGAGCTTTGTTTTCCTGTCTACTCCAACAATTTTCCGCACAATTTGTTGGCAGAACCCATAGCACATGAAAAGAACAGAGTTCTCCGCAACGTTGGCTACCAGAGCAGGTGTGGTCCCCTTGTAGAAGCCTCGAAATCCCACTTGTTTGTAGGTTTTCACAAAACAGTCAACAATTCCTTTGTACATGTCAGGGAACGTCTGCATCTTCACCTTTGCTGTGTCGAAGGGCTGGCCAGTCACCACGCAGGCTGTCCCACCTAAGCAAGCAGTGGAAGTTAAGAGGGTGACTGAAGGATCTGCACACAAACATGGCTAGAAAAGTCATGCAGAAAGCAAAGACGAATCAGTTCTCGGCAGGAAAAGACAACTGCACTAAATTCAGCACAATAGCATCTATTGTCAGTGGTGAACTTAGTCACCTCAGGACAAAAAATCATGCATAAAAACACTAATAGCTTGATTCTCAGTAACAATGTCTCTACTGTAATAAAAGCAAGCATCTACATTGATCAGTTCTGTAAAGGAGTACTGAATTAGAGCTATTCTTTGGCAATCAAGGCATTTGTGATAAGTTAAAAAGCAATGTCTTCACTTATTAATACAGTGGATCAGAATCTGATACTGTGTTCCAGCAATAACAAAACTGAACGATTTGTAATCAGGAGAGGCAGATTCCTCCAGGACAAGAGGAGCACTGCTGAGACTGCTAAAAACTGATGACACATTATAAATTGAGAACCAAAGTTTTAGGTCCTCCCCTTCAAAACTTGAGATGAAGTTTCTTTACTTGTATTCATATATACCGGAACAGTGCATCCAGGAGAAGTTAAAAAGGGCAAGAGGGCAAAGTTTCCTAAGCTGTTATCTTTTCCAAACTGAATTGCAAGGTCAATACCCTTGTACAAACTTGTGAGATACTTCCATCAGTGTTGTCAATAACCACTTTGCCCTCACTATAATATTCTTCTGTGAAATTCAACTCAATTCAGTAGTCTACAGAAAAAGTTACACATAACTTATTGATAAGAATTACAGGAGTACATTGGTAGCAACCTGTTGGGAGCTGACAGCTAACAGGAAGCACATGAAAGGTGTCTGTTAAAGGGCTTTGCTTTTAAAAAGAAGGGACATCCTACAACAGAACCTGATCTTTCTATATAGTACCATTGACACGAATGTGCCCTAAAGAGGGCAGATGGTGTTTTTTTTCTTTATTGCTGAACTGAAATATTTATCTGCAAATCCAGCTCAAGACACTGAAGTAAAAACAAGTGTGTGCATGTAAGCAGTTATTTTTCTTCTGAGAGACAAAGTGTAAGCAAATGGTTGTTTAACCAGGGTTATTTTCAACCCATTTTACTCTTTGTAAACACACTTATTGCTGTTCCTCTGCAAAAAGGCGTTTTGGGCCTCTATGAATTCAGGAACCCAGCTCTCACAAAACCTGATTCTCAACCACATGGATCACTGCAAGTTTCAGAGTAAGTTATACAGGGAAGTATGAAGAGCTGCCTGCTCTGGGAGGGATAACCAAGTAACAGCCATGTAAGCCTCAGATGATGAGAACTCTGGACAGGCTCAGCAAATGCCACTTGCAGGAAAGCCAAGAAAGGTATCTCCAGGACAAGTGTTAGGTTCCTGTGTAAGGGTAGACCTAAAATACACAGGTCATAAAATAATGGCTGTTGGAAGAAGACCAAGATAATCAGCATTGGCTTTGAGAATCCAAAGCTGGAAAATTGGGAGCTGGCTGAATGGTTGTTCTAAAAAGAGGAAGTGCTCTTCTTACAGCATCTTCAGAAAAGGCATGAGAAGCCCAATCAAGTACAGCAATGAACTTTGGAACCTCAAGGCAAAAAGTCCTGGTTAATATCTCAAATATTAAGGAAAAAAAATTCTTCCAGTCAGCAGCAGAATGTCTGTAAAAACAAACTTGCAAATATCCTGCTTGAAAGCTTAGGCAAGTGTGGTCCTAAGAGTAACAGCAGCATGGTGAGAAGAGTCCTGCTTTAAAGAAGTGATTAGAGGCAGCTCAGATCCTAGCCAAAGGACTATGACTCACAGGCACATAAATGACTGATTTATTACTGCTCACAATTTACTTGCCTCAGAACAGCTCTACTTATCAGCTAGTTGAAATTATTTGTAGAGGAAGGTAAAATCAGGTAATGCATTTGCTCAGGAACAAGCTGTTTGCCTTGTTAAATACACTTGCTAAAGGGAGCAAAGACACGTATAACAGTAACAGGCACAGCCAGTGAACACAGGCAATACTGAGCAAGTATGTGCAAAGAATGTGGCAAATGAACACTCAGGCAGAACCATCTATTACAACAAAAGTAGCAAAGAAAACCAAAGAACAAGAACAATTATTTAAGAACTCTGAACTCATATTGAAAAAAAAAAAAAAAAACCTGAAAGACGGAGAACAATACCATAAGAATGAATGACATTGAAAGTTTTAAGACTCTCTTATCTCTGTTGGGGAAAAAACCCCAAAACAAATATATCAAAGCAACAACAACAAAAAACAACAAAATGGGCAAACCCCACGCACATGCATTTTGCCTGTAGGAGAGTACCACCAGGCAAATAGATTGCTCAGCTAACGCTAGCTTTCAGCTCTTGTAGTAGACAAGAAGAGACAAACAAGGCTTCAACTCAAGAAGTCAGCATTCTCCACTGCCCTGGATGTTAATTAAGCACAGTATTCTCTAGCTGAAGTCCTGGGAAGAAAAGCAATCGCATCACCTGGTTAAGAACCAAGGAACATCAGTAAAACTGTCAAGAACTGCACAGATAACAAGTTGCTACCGTGGAAAATAAAGCAGCTGTCAGCTACTCTTTAAAAAGACACCTCCACCCTCATTCCCTACAAAAGCAAAAATAAGCAAACCCCGAAACAACAAAAATATAGAACACAGAGTGAACAGATTAAGAGAAATAGATTTTTGAGGCAATAAAGGAATAATAGTAAAAACAGTCTTCCCTCACAGTGAAACAGAGCGTTACCTTGCCTTAGCATTGTGCAAAGACTAACAAAGCACTGGCAAAATGTATTGGAAGGTCAAATGCTTTATGAAGGTGGTACACTGAACTCTTATTGTAAATCACTCTTTGCCTTCTCAGTGGACTGAGGTTTACTCCACTCTGGCAGATGACCTCTAACAACTACACTTAACACCATTAACACTGTCATAAAAGGAATGACTGCAATAGATAAAGTATGGCCAAAAAAAGATGAATTTGTTGAAACCATTTATAACAGCACTTTACATAAACTCCTGCAGCCTTTTCCCTATGAACATTATCAAATTAACTATTCTATCCCAATATTTAATCAGTCCTGGGTATCACATAAGCTTCTACAAGAAACTAGTGTCTCTGTAACTCAGCCTGCTCCAAAAACAAAAGCTTTGTCACGTAGCTCTTTCTATGTCACCCAGAGATGAAACTCAGAATCTCAAAGACTGCTTTCCCTGGTGATTTAAAAAATGTTCATCCCTCAGCCATGGATGCAGCTGTAGATGTCCCTGTTCATTGCTAGGGATTTGGACAAGATGACCTTTAGAGGCCCCTTCCACCACAAATGAGTCCATGGACAACACCAGCACAGTAACATCAGAGACACTGCAACTTCTGCCAGCCAAGGTCAGCTGTTTTACTTCCATATCCTTAAAATACAGAAGGTGAGTTTTTCCACCCACCCCCCCTTCACTTCTCTAAGCAGTGGGAAACTGCTTAAGAACTTATCAAAGGTATTAAAACTGTCCTTCAGCATTACCTGCAGCTCCTGCTGTGAGATCAATAGCAGCCTGAAGAGCAGAGTTGATCCTCATGCTTCACACTTGTTTATTGATTATTGCAGAGTGAAAAGGCTCCAGATTCCTGGAAGGCGTCAAGATATTTTTCCCCTGAGGTAAAAGTGAGACGAAGCACACTCAGTTCACAACAATAATTGACAAGCAAGAATATGACATGAATGCTTTCGTTTCCACTCAGCTTGTTTCATGGTAGTTGGGAACAGAGAATGCCTGTCCCCAGAGCTAATCCAAAACGTAGCAAACCTGTATTCTGATTACTTCTGCCATATTAGGCAAACCCTCCGGAGTATCGTCACTCAGCTTCAGCTTATTTCTGCTTTCCAGTTTCTAGAACTCTTGGATCTCTCACATAAAGAGTAGCTCCAGGGAACACTGTTGACTATTACCTTTCTACTGATTACAGAAGCAGCGTCTCCATCAGCTGTCCAATGCCAACCAGCAGGAATAACTACTTGTCTTGGCTCCCTGGCTATAAAGCAAAATAGACTGCAAAACTGTTCTACTTACAGTGAACAGCAGCTCAAAAACTATATGCATGATCACACAGATACACGCACATCAAGTATTTCTGTGTGGCTTTCAGAAGATACAAGTGGAAAACTGAATACGAATATCTAGAATTGCATCCAGCTGGTCCAGCTGACATGTTCCCAGTGCAAGTTCTTACACAACTACATATTATAAAGTAAAATAAGAACTATAGCTCATCTCTCAGGAAGGCAGCTGGAAAGTAGAAATACAAAGGCAACAGTTTCAAAGAAAACATTCAAAAGAATTCAGTTTTCAAGCTTGCAGCAAGGTAATTTCGCTGGGTGAGCTGTTAAGACAAGCCTGCTCATTTGAAGTAATTTGGAGTAAGAACAGTGAGCCAAAGAGCTCCCACTGTTTCCGAATCAGCACACACATGAATCAGTGCCTCACTGACTGGTGAGCTTGTCTTCACACAGAGCAAACAGTATTTTCTATTCTTCTACCCACTGTGGTGCTTCTTTTGAAGCCTGTTGTTACCCAAACCATATTCCAGAGAAATATAAAGTGAAAATACAACTTCCTGTAAGTCACCTTCCAAGACTTAGAAAAGACACTCTACAAAACATCTTTTTACATCCTCCTTGTTACAAGCATGGGCATTCAAGTACAAACAAGGCTTTAAGAAAATCTGTCTCTGAACATACTTGTTATTCATGGAGCTTAAGAAAGAAGTAGGGCAAATACTGTCACTCACTGAATTCGCATATTTCACCTGTTTAGATGCACTGTGTGAATCCACAAAAAAAGGGTTAAAAAAAAAACAAAAACAACCAAAACAACAAAAACAAACCCTGATTTTGTAATAAATGACACCAATATTTCAGTATTTCTATGGTTACAGTTTAGTGCTGACACAGGCTGCCCAAAGAGGTCGTGGATGCCCCGTCCCTGGAAGTGCTCAAGGCCAGGTTGGATGGGGCCCTGGGCAGCCTGGTCTGGTATTAAATGTGCAGGTTGACGGCCCTGCATTCAGCAGGGGGTTGGAGCTTCGTGATCCTTGAGGTCCCTTCCAACCTGGGCCATTCTGTGCGAACTGTTTCATTTCTCATCACACAATAAACTTTATGTTCATTACAAAGCAGAGGCTCTAGGATCTAGCTGCACTCATTATTCCTCACACCTCATTAGCGTTCATACAGCACTCCACAGCATTGCTTCTCACTTGGAGAAAGTGCAGAAAGGCAGATTAGTGAGGCAGCCTCTGAATGAAGGGAATTACCAAACAGCAACCACCACGTGCCTTCAGCAGAAGGCACCATGCTGAGCGCTATCAGCTTGTGCCACTCACCAGAGCAGCACATGCCACCGAATGCGTGGCAGAAAAAGGAAGAACAAAGAGAGAGGTGAGAGTATGAAAGTTCTACGAGCCCTAAGAGCACACTGCCACTTTCGAAAGACTTAAGAGTAGTCAAAACTGCAGTTATCACACATGCACGTACCTACTCCTGTGTCTTCTTTGTGATTACACGACCCTATTACAAACTGCTCGTGGACATGCCGAATTAACGACCGTTCTGCCACTTCTACAGCAAACCCTGAGCTCGGACCTGCAAACACAGAAGCATCAGCGAGCTCAATAGGTCCGCAGGGCCTTCACCCCAACCTCACACGCGTCACCTCCCCACGCCCAGCCCGGAGGAGCTCCGAGGGCAGAAGGTGACATCGGGACGCCGCTGCCAAGGTCAGAGCGGCCCCACGTGCAGCGGGACACGCCGGACTCAGTCCCGGCAGGCTGCGGCGGCTGCTCATCGCCAGCCAACCGGCGTAGAAGGGTGCGCGTGAACGGCCACCTCCGGCGCGCTCGGGACGAGGGGAGGAACCGAAGGAGGAACGGAAGAAGCCCGCACCCGCCGCTCCAAGCCGAGCCCCGGGTCCGCCCGGCGCCGCAGGCCGCGGGGAGCCGGCTGCCGCCCAGGACTCGCTCCGCTCCGCGCCTTCGCCTCCCGCCTCAAGCTCTGGGAAGCGGACAAGGCCGGCCCGCCCCCCCAGCCGCCGCCACTCACCGCAGCGCCCAACCGCCCCGCCGCCGCCCTTATTTAGGCGACGGGGTAAGGCGGCGCGGCCCCCCCGCGGCCCCGGGAAGGCACGGGCCGGGCGGGCGGTGGGCGGGACGCGGTGTCCCCGGCGGCCTTCTCCGCGCCCTCTGTCGTGCGGCGGTGGCTGCGTTTGCTCGCGGCTCTGATTCACGCACCGGTGGAGACTAGGGACGGGGCCTTGGGGTCGCCGGGGAGAGCGCGCACGGCGGGGGGCGGCTCCCACAGGGGAGGTTGCGGGTCCCGGAGCATCGTCCCTCGTGCCGTCTCCCGGTTCCGGGAGCTGCGGGACGCCGCGTGGCTCCACGTGGTGGGGAAGGATGGAGGGAAGCGGCCTTGTGGAGCTGTGCTCCTGGTGTGTGCGCACCGCCACGCAGCATCCTGCAATTTGGGTCACGCGGAGCGTCATCCTCCACTCATCTTCTGTCAGCTTTATTCCATCTGCCTTAAAAAAAAAAAAAAAAAAATGGCACTGAGGTAGGAATTAATTACCCAGAGATAAGACAGAGTTATTTCCCTGGGAACCACAACAGGCACGTGCTTGAACAGGACGTGTTTACTTTCCTGCTTGATTGCAGTTTTTGGCATGCTTATTATTGAAACAGCACGGGAGAAGGGAAATTATCATGTGGCCATTTGTTTGTATAACAGTTAATGGAAAAAAAAAACAAAACCAAAAACGGCTGTTACCTCTTTGCTAAAATACAAAATTCCCCATACGCTTCACATGTGTTAATGCACAAATTATTGTGGAAATACAAGCTGAAAGGTGCTCCTGTTCTGAAGTTTGCTGACAGCTCTGTCTATACTTGCACATGCAAGCCAGTGGCATATTGAATATGGACAGACATCCATCAGCAGTTTGCTGAAGGTCAAATGACTCCTCCTAAGATGTCCCTTTATTGCTTCTAAATTTTTGGCAATTTGAGGTAGAATATAATGGTTCAAGCAACATGGGGAGGACTAACATCACTTCCTTCTACTGAAACCATGCAAAGCTCCTTTTCTTCCTTTTGGTTGAGAATTAATTGAAATGCCTACGATCAGGCTCTTCCAAAGCTGTGCCAAGCTGAAAACAACAGGACACAGTATAGCCCACGTGTATTTTCATGCCTTGAGACATACAGACCTTCCATCTTAGATACAGTGTTTTCTCCTCGATAAAACTGCTCCCGTTTTGAGAGCCCAAAGCAAAGAAAATGACTTGGGGCTAATCTTCAAAATGTGGCAATTATTAAAGAAGAGCAGACTTACCAAATTGTGAATTTTTTACTTGAGAGTAGAAATAATAGCTGGGTCTTTGGTAACCATTTAGTGACAGCAGGTTAATTGTGCATCTCAAATGATCTGCAACAGATTACTGTTTAATTGCAAGGAATTTTCAGCTGTGTTGACTTTTTAGTAGAACTGAAGTGCTGTTGGGAGATCCAATTGGTGAGAAATATCTAATGCCTACCGCAGTGGGGACAGTGACTAATTTGCCATTAGAAATACATGTTGCCTGCAGTTGCAGTTTGTCAGCTCCATCATCAGATCTTGGGTGTTTCAGGATGATTATTCTGGGAAAGACCCCATTGTAGCCTTCCAAATACTTAAAGGGAGCTTGCAAGCAGGAGGACTGACTTTTTGTGTGGTCTGGTAATGATAGGACAAGGGAGAATGGCTTTAGACTAAAGAAGGGAGACTTAGATTAGATGTTAGGAATACATTTTTTACTCAGAGGTGGTGAGGCCCTGGCACAGCTACACAGAGAAGCTGTGGGTGCCCCACATCTGGCACTCAAGGCCAGATAGGATGGGGCCCTGGACAGCCTGAGCTGCTGGGTGGCACTGCCCACGGCATGGGTTGGGACTGAGTGTGCTTTAGGTCCCTTCCATCCTGAGCCATTCTGTGATTTTATGGTTGTTCAGACCCCTAGTCCTGGTGGGATGTGTTTGAGATACAGCATGAAAGGTATAAAGTACTGGAGATGTTGCGTGGGAAAGTTTAGAGCTGTGAAATGCAGTGCTGCAAGGAGCACATTGCCACCATGTGGTTTTCTGTGTTACTTGCACTCCTTTTTATAAAGCCCAACGATAACTTCTGCGAGGGTTTCCTTGCAAAATGCACTCATTTCCATTCTGCAGGATCCCAGTGTCCCAGCTCGTGGGTCCATCTCCAGTCAACCACAGGCAGATCATTTATTCCCTAGAAACCAGTTTGCCTTTCCTTAGTTCATCCAAGAAGATGAACATCAGCTTTTCTAAAGTGTCCTCCTGGAACAGCAGCAGAAGCTGCATAAGTGAGACCACCAAAACTCACCCAGTTACATGTAGAGGTAAATCAAGCCATACAGTGCCACATGGGGGTTGCACAAGGAGCAAAAGTAAGATTGTTTCTGCATCTCAGGCCTTATAGAGGTGATGGCAATCTTAATACTGAAGGAATGCTGCAAGTAAAAGAACAGAGTTGGCCTTTCCAGTTGAGGTTGCAGTCGTTGAAGTGAAAGTCTGGGAACAACTTTGTACCATGTATTTAGGAAGGATGTTTGGTCTGCTGGACTAGACCGAACCTAAAGCAAAATAGACTTCCTGGGACAGAGGTGAGGATCCTCAGTATCAGACATTTCAGTCTGTAAGTCCATTTCTGCTGCACCAAATTATTAGCATAGGCAGTCCTGTCACCTTGGGAACTGCAGAGCTGCCTGGACTGAGGCATATTTCTAGTAAGCATGGAGACTGACTCACTACAAGTTTATCTGGAAGCACTGTGCTGGGGGAATAACACAAGCATGGGGGAAAATGTACATATTGTTGTTATAGAGGATCACTGTGAGTAGAGGACCTCGCTGCAGCCAGCATTTTATCATTCAGGATCTGCTTGCGGTGACTCTGAAGCAACAGTGAACATGTGGGTAAATGGTGGGTAAACAGGACATAATGCAGAACTGTGTAAATGGGCAGCTGAAAACCACCAAAATAGTTTGGATCAGATTTGATGATACAGACACTGCTATCATGTTACTTAATTTAGGGTGAAATTACTGCTGATTCCAATCATAGGATCATAGAATCATGGACTCATTAAGCCTGGAAGATCATCTAGTCCACCATCCCACCATGCCCACTAAATCCTGCCTCTCAATACCACATCTACACATTTCTTGAACACCTCCAGAGATGGTGACTCCACCACCTCCCTGGGCAGCCTGTTCCAATAATAATGTGCAAGTAGGTCTTCAGAGGAACATTTATCTTCAGTGAGAGAACTGTCTTTCCATATTTTATTTTCTATACATTGACCACACAATAAATCAGGTTTCTTAGTTTGCTTAATATTGATATTAACCATAAAAAGCATAACGTTTCTCATGCCTCTACTAGTACTCATCACCTGCCTTTAGTAGCCATCCACAGTTTTCCAGTTATTCTGCTTCTCTTCTACATCTCTAAATTTTGAAGGAAGAAAGGAAAGAGTTTTAGACAATTTTTTTTCCCCAGACAACTTGCACATGGAATGGTTCTTGCCTAAAACATGCAGCAAGAAAGATACCATCAAGCCACAGTAAATCAGTTAAGAGAGGTGTAGTGGAAATACAGGGCTTCTGTATGCCAAGGTGAAAAAGTCACCTGGAATTTGCTATTCCATACAATAGGGAAAAAAAACAACAAACACAGCAACACTTAAGAGGACAAAAAGCATACGTACAAGTGAGAACTGCCAACAGTCAGACAGTTTGAGGAAACTGGCCAACAACAGCAGCTCCCAGTTCATTGGGTTTTTGTTTTCAGTTTGGTTTCTTTGAGATGTAGGCCAGACCCAATATTTTCTTTTAGTTTCTGGTACCTCTGAAGCTCCTCTGATCCTTTTCAGTCAGATCAGGATTCTTGTTAGCATTTGTGCTCAGAGCTGGATCTTTTCTCAGCAACAGCAGAAGGCCTCAAGTCAGATCTACTGCATGTGTCCATCCCTGAGCTGGGCACCCCAAAGCCGTTATTAAAGAACCATAGAATGGCTTAGGTTGGAAGGGACCTTAAAATCATTGAGTTCCAACCCGCTGACATGAGCAGTGCCACCCAGCAGCTCAGGCTGCCCAGGGCCCCATCCGAGCTGGCCTCGAGCACCTCCAGAGATGGTGCAGCCACAACCTGCTTTTTGGAATTTAAATCAGCTGCTGGCAAAACAATCAAGAAATACGTACTTAACAGTCAGGTAAGCAGCACTGGTGGCCACTCTTCTGTTGTGGCACGGTTGGTGGATCCAGAGCCAACTTAATGACTGCCCAGGGGTGGAAGTAATGCGAGCTATCTGACAGAGACACAAACTTGACATAAAGGAGCCACTTTTTCTCCACGAAACCCAATTAGAGGTAGGTGCTGCAAGGAAGGGCGGGCTCATCCCGAGGTAAATCCTAAGCTTTATGTGCCCGTAGCCCACCAGGAGTCCAACCCTACGGGAAAAACTACGTAACGTGGAGGTTTACACCGTTCGAAGCTCTGCTGGGGCCCCAAGACCACAACCCCGACGTCACCCCGCCCATGCACGGCAGCGGGGCCGGGCGGAACGCCGTGGCGCGGAACGCTCGGCGCAGCCCCCGTTCCCGGCCGGCGGCGCTGAACGGACGTCGCGGCTGCGAGCGCCGCGCCGAGGGCGGCATGTGGGGTCGCTTCCGCGGCTCCGGCCGCCTCCTCCTCCTCGCCGGGGCAGCGCGGCGCTGCGGGCGGCCTCACAGGTACCGGGGAGTGGGAGTCGCCTCAGCGTTATCGCGGGCAGGCGGCCTGCCCGTGCTGCTGCCATGAGCTGGGCCTTGCGGTGAAGGCAGTCGGCTTGCGGCCATGGGCCTGTGCCCGGTTACGGGCTGCTACCCGCGGCGCTCGGGCGGGCGGGAGGGACGGAGAGAAGCGGGGTGCCGCTGGCTCCGTGTATTGAGGGCTTCGCAGTCTTGGTGCCTGAGCTTGTTCCAGTGCTGTAGGCAGAGATCTCCGAATGGATAAATAGTTGTGAAGAGCATGCAGCCTGGGTTAATGGAAAACACGTTTGGAGAAAGATCTGTAGGAGCAGCCCCGTGTAAAACAGCAGGGCGCCTGTTGTCCTGTAATGCGGCTCTGAAGCTTTGTGAGAATCTTCCTGTTCCTATCAGCGTTTAAGGTTTAACGTTAATCCTTTGTTGTGGGTAATTTACTAAGTGCAGAGTGACTGAAGTAATGATGGAATGGAGACCTCGGTACAGGAGAGACGTGGACCTGTTGGAGTGTGTCCCAGGGGAGGGCCACAAAAATGATCCCAGGGATGAAACACCTCTCCTACCAGGACAGGCTGAGAGAGCTGGGGCTGTTCAGCATGGAGAAGAGAAGGCTGCGAGGTGACCTGAGAGCAGCCTTTCAGTAACTAAAGGGGGCTGTAAAAAGGAAGGAGGCAGACTCTTTAGCAGGGCTTGCTGTGACAGGATAAGGGGGAATGGTTTCAAACTAAAAGAGGGGAGATTTAGATCAGATGGAAGGAAGAGGTTTTTTACAATAAGGGTGGTGAGGCAGTGGCACAGGTTGCCCAGAAAGGTGGTGGATGCACCATCCCTGGAGGCATCCAAGGTCAGGCTGGATGGGGCTCTAAGGACCTGATGGAGCTGTAGGTGTTCCTGTTCATTGCAGGGCAGTTGGACCAGGTGGCCTTTAAAGGTCATTTCCAACTCAAATGATTCTGTGACGCATTTCCTAATACAGCTGCATAAATGCTTGGCTGTTGTGTTGCAGATCCTAGGTTTAACGTGAACCTTAGCAGTCCTGCAGACGCAAAACAAAGTGAAAATACAGTGTATATACAGACTGATGTTGTCAAGTCTCTTTTTCTGAGGGGTGGGAGTTAGGAGTAATAAATTCAGAAATAAATAAAAACTTTAGTAGTAATAAATTCAGGTATTAGGTATGAGTTGCTTTTTGTAATTGGCATGCTTTTTTAAAAAATTTTGTTTTGTTCTGGCTTTTTTTAAACATGCCTGTGATTTTATTATTATTTTAATTTAGGCCTACAAAACTGCAAGTAATTCATTCAAATTCATGTTTATAAGGTCACAATCTGTAGCACTGAATAAAGCCAACACCAGTAGTAGAAGGTAGAAACCACAAACTCTGTCTGCAGCCTAATGTAGAGATACTCAACACTTTGTTCAGAGGTTAAGCACAGTTTACTTGTGAAGGGAATAAAATCATTTACATGCTTTTTGTGCTGAAGGAACTATAAATTGCTAAGAGCTGAAAATAGTGCCTTGGTCTTTCTCAAAGAACAAAAAAATATGTTTCATATGTACTTAACATAGACACGATTTGTTTGCACACGATTAAGCCTAGACAGTGGTAAGTAATGGTTTTGTTTTGTTTTTTCAGCCTTGGAGTGTATTAATAACTTCTATTTTTTTTTTCCCTCAATTTTCTGTGTTATTTAGCAGACTCTTCAGCACTAGTAGTGTGCTCTCTGCTACAAAAGATGAATCTACTGCTTCCACGGACACCACCATCAAAGCGGCATCAAAGGAGGGTGCAGCAGAAACACCAAAGCAAAAATTGCTAAAAATTATTGGTGATATGAAAGTAGAAGTGACCACCAAGAGGAAATTTCAAGAATTAAAAGAACAGGAGATCATAAAGCAAGCCACTAACAAGCAGGAAGGCCTGGACAGTGAAAGTGGCACATTTCACAATACTGCAGAAGACGTTCAGCGGTAAAGTATAACGTGTGCACTTTGAACAGTTTTTTTTCCCCCACCATTTTTTTAAAGATCATTTTCTAGGACAAAATAAAGTGTCAAATGCTGTTACCAAATATGGAAAAGAATCTTGTAAGAGAATGTGGTATACAAATGTGGGTTTCAGTAAATCACATGAGAGAATCTGGACAAAAGATGTGTGCTTCTTACAGTATCCTGCCTTCTTCTGTGCTGAGGCTCTTGAAAGCACTAGAATTTGTCTGTGGAAAGTTTCTTTAATGGGAGGAAGGAAATATTGTTTAGATAAAATGTGATGAGGAAAAAGGAAGAACGAAATAAGGAGAGCATCATGATTTTGTGCATGGAACCCCTCCACAATAACCCCCCCACTGCAGGTCAGTGCTGCTTGTGGTCATCAGCGTTTCACTTCTGACAGTTGGCATAGCTGCCGTTTTCCCCAGGCTGAGAAGAGCAGCCTGTCAGTCTCATTTGGCAGTAGATTAATGAAATGTAAGACAAATCAGACCTTCCTTTCCTCTGTTTACCTACGGCCCCTTTGGGATTATTTGCAGCTGTGATCGCTGAGATGGGAAGATATAAAATGACAATACAGAAATGACAGTTTTAATATATTATGGCTTTTTTTTTTTTTTTTTTTTTTTAATGTATATTTCCCTATTTGTTGTATCTCTTACAGAAGCAAACCTTTAAATCCAGAACTGGTGCAGGCTGCATCTGCCGTTGCATCTTCTTTCCCACGCAGCAAGGAACAGGCAGAATCAGAATTACTTGCACAACTTAGAAGACACGAAGAGACCACAGATAAACAGAGAAGGGGAGGAACTATCAACATACGGTCCGTATACTGAATGTTATTTTCAATAATACTTGAAATTCTAATTTTGCAGTGTCATCGTGAAGGTTACTAGATTCTCTTTTGGAGAGATGGCCCTAGGAGATAAATTTGGACCTATTATCCATGGAATTAATGAGTAATGGAGATATCATTGGTCTGGTTATACCAAACCTCTTAAATTTTGGCATCCTCATTCTAAAATGTTTTTGCAGAAACGGAATTGTTTTCCTGCCCAGGATCATTATTTTCTTGGATAGGTTAGCAAAGCCAGTGGGGTTTTTTTTTTTTTTCAGCTTCTGAAATTTTCACACAATGGAGGGACTTGTGGACGTTTCAGACATTCTGTCTGGACCAGTGAGTTTTCATGACAGGTTTGAAGAACTGGACTGTACTAGTGCAGCTCTATTTATAGCCCCACCCTTCCTTTCCAAACTTTCCAGTCAACCCAAGAAACTCATCACTTGGCTCTGGTCCGTTTCCAGTGTGGCTTTCAAACAGATGAGAAACATTTGTTTGGAAACTTGAATGGTTGTGTGTGTATTACACTTCTTTGGGATGACAGCTAAATAGGCTTTCTGTTGTCTTTTTTTTATCTGTTTGGCTTGTATTCATACAACTGCTCAGAAAATGAGGCATTAAATCCGGGTGAAATGTTGAACTAAACAGAAAACTGGATCTTCAGCAAAAGAGGAATATGAAATCTTTATGGCTTTTTGCAGGGTGGGATACGAGCTGATCGTCTTAGTTTGAATTTATTCTGGGGAAATGAATTTATCCCAAACCAGGATTCAAGTTTGGCCCTTGTACTATTATTTGTAGGTTGCTATAGGGATCTGTAAAAGATTTGTTTGTACTTCATGTGTTTCTCACTGGACTGCAAACAGCACCCAAGAAACTAACACTGTTTGCCACAGATGGCTGCCTTTTTAGTGAGGGAGAACTAGGGGAGAATGCGACAACTGTTTGCAAATAGGTTGTGTATTTGGAAAGCACAGTGCTCAGTGAACAACTTTGATAAACAAAATGTGTACTCTGGAGGTTACGGAAGGAAAGGGCAGAAACTTGGCAAGATTTCCTTTCAGCCTGAATTCAGGATTTTCTACCTAGATTGCTAGTTGTGGAGAGCAGAATGGAATTCTCTTCAAGTGTTTGAAGTCCATGTTGTATAGGTGGACGTATTGGTTTTGGGTAATGTATACAAGCACCTCCAAAAGTTGTGTGTATGATGTTTTCATGACCTCTCCTGAGGCTGAGTGAAAGCAATCTTGAGAATTTAATAGAAGTTATCTCCATGGGCTTTTGGAGCCAAAATGAGATCAGAAATCTGAGTGTTTTAAGTAAAATCAGTGTGTTTCTGCTCTTTTTTTGGCTTGTTTTCTGGGCAGTGTTACAAAAAGCTGAGACATTTCCTAATTATGAAGAAGAAATGAGGAATGTTTTGTGTAAAGAATGTATTTGTTAAACTGATAATAACCAGTGGGGTCATTCCATTTCTATTGCAAAGGATTTTAGACAAGCAGGATAGAGAAATGTATTAATAGTGGCTTAGGCTGTGAGTTTACGAGTTTAAATGTAATTAGAATATTAATTTCTGATAAAATTTAAATGTAATTAGAATATTAATTCCTGATAAGATGTTGGAGGGTCGTGCTATTACGGACCAAGCTAATAAATGCAGTGGTTAACCTCAGGTGCACCTGTGCCTATTTATTGAGGCATGCACTCTAAATTTGGTTGTTTTGCCTACTGGCAACAATGGCTCTCTGTCCTCACCAGTCGCTATGCTTGTCCTGAAGCGCATACCAGCTGTGACTGCTGTGGAAAAAAGAAGGTGTCTAAGGAAGCTGTAGTCTAAGCAGAGAGGCTTTTCTTTTTTTTTCTTCTGCTGAAAGAGAGTTCAAATTCTACGAGCTTTTAACAGCCAAAGTTCCTGCATTGTTCTGTGTAGTTGATGGATACGTTAAGATGTGATTGTACATTTACCCTTCAGTGTGCCTGTGGATAAATTGTTATGGTTAGAAAAATGTGGATAGAGCGTTTTTAGTTGGTTAGCAAGCTCATCATGACCTTCCTATGCTTTGGGTTGGCAGTTTCTTCTACTCATGATGGCAGCTTGGTGAATTACTTTTTTTCCACATGGAAACACAAAAGGTTCTGTTTATAGTTAGGTAACAGTCTGAAACCAGCAGTAGATGAGTTGTGTAGAAAGATCAGTAACTTGCTGATTATCATGACTGATTCTAACCTATTGTGGTTAGAATCTGAGACTCATTTGTTACTTTTAGCTATCTGGTCAGTTTTAAAAACATTGATTTGAAAGGTCCAGTTGATTTCATTCATGCCTCTTGGGCAGGAGTTCATTCCGCAAAAGTGTCTCAATCCACATACAACACTGGAGTCCTTTTAGTGTATCAGAAAGTGTTTCTTTGTTTTTCCCAAATAAAAATCAATATCAAATAATCATGTCTGAATCAAAGGAAAATGTGGGCCATTGAACTTTTTTTTAAAGTATAAGGTTTCGCATTCAGCATACTGACAAATTAAAAAATAATAATAATTAAAAAATTCCTCTTTTATTTAAAACAATTTTTAAGATGAGATACCTTCACAAGTGATGTCATAGAGCCATTGAATAGCTTGGGTTGGAAGGGACCTCAAGGATCATCAATTTCCAGCCCTCCTGCCCCAGGCAGGGCCACCAACCTCCCCATTTATTACTAGACCAGGCTGCCCAGGGCCCCATCCAACCTGGCCTCGAACACCTCCGGGGACGGGGCATCCACAACCTCTCTGGGCAGCCTGTGCCAGCACCTCACCACTCTCTGTATAAAAAAACTTCCCCCTGGCATTCAACCTAAATCTTCCCTCCCTCAACTTAAAACCATTCCCCCTCGTCCTGTTGTTATCTACCTTTGTTAAGAGTTGACTCCCCTCCTGTTTGTAGGATGTTTAGGTACTGGAAGGAACCACATAATGCCCAGTTGTGGAAAAACTGGGAGACTATTGAGATTTTTGAGGGTATGAGATGTGTATTTTCTGGATCTTTTGGTTTGTGTGTGTCCTAACCTCTAGAGGTCAGTGTTACACAGCTGTCTCGTTGTCTTGTTGTGTAAACGTGTGAGGACAGCGTGTTCACAAGAAGGGGAAAATATTAATGATACAGGAATTTATTTTTCTTAGTGCGGAATGAAGTTTCACTCAATGGAAATTACAACAGCACTGTACCAAAATAAAACCAGTGGCAATACAAGTTGAAATTTCAGCTCCTGTTCTGGTTAAAGAAAATAAGTAATTGGAACTTAAGGCTAAAACAGATGTTAAGCTTCCTGAGTCTTTGTTTTTGGTGTTATAATTAATGGTAGTCAGGAAAGATGGAGAATCTGTGTTGATTATAAAAGCTCAATTTCTTCTCATCTCTGGAAGGCAGAGGTAACTGGGAATTTAGATTCTTAACCTCATGCTGGGATGTGAGGTTTTATCATGTAATATCTAACCACTGTACATACTCGGGTTGGAGTATGAATTTGTTATCTGATGTTTTTCATTATAGGCAGTGATTAAAAACATCTTTGTAGATTTATTTTTAGGGAATAAAGGGGCATCATTAGTTATGGAGTGATGAGCACTGCAGCCAGTAATGTTCATGTACCAGCAAAAGGGTGACATTAGGACTTTCTGATCAGAAACATGAGATCGTTGACTGCATGTGCTAAATAGTTTGGTGGCATAGTCTGTGCAGAAGGAAGTATGAGCCGCTGTGCAAAAATGCCACTAAATCAACCTCTGTCACAAGGAGAGCTTCTTGGAGGATGCCTCATCTCCCCCTGTAGCATGGGGAATGCCACAGCCAAACTGAGCAGTTGGCCTCAGCCGTGTGTGACCTTGGGAACTATATTTGCTTGACCCTCAGAAGTGTGTTGGGTCTCTAGCCCACTGATACCTCTAGGCATTTCATAGAACAATTTGTAGTGTGAGATACACAGGTAACCTGAGATAGTTCACTTTAACCTTAAAGAAAAAGAAGATTTCAACCCTTTTTTGCCTGATGCCTTAGAGTAGGTACTTGAAGAGCTATGCTACTCTTGGTCTAATATTTAAAACCGCACCTAAGACTGAAGATAAAATCCCACTGCATTGCTGTGGCAGTTAGATTTTATGATTTCCAAGAAGTATTTCTTGTTAATAAAATCTCTTTTAAGGTAACAAAACCAGCAAGGGGCAGTGAATGGGCAGTATTTTTTTACTTAGGCTTTATGTATTAAAACTTGAGCACTGCAATTTTGGCTGTCTGCACGTTATTGGAAGCAGTTGGGAGAAAGGAATAGCTGTGAGGAATAATCTCCTTGGTCTTTCCCAACCAACAGCCATAGCAGTTAAGGGACTTATTTGACAGGGGCAGGTATGTTGCATGTTTTAGCCTTTATGTTCACTATAAACTACAAACTGCACTGGCAAAGATAAGAGTGTTTGTTCTTCGTATATGATCTTGGCTGCAGGATTACAAAGGAAGATGAGGTTTGCAAGTGCTGTAATGTGATTATGCAATGCAGCAGATTGCAGTGGATCAGGAAAGGTGACCTACTTATTAGGGTGGCATGATTGACCCATGTCAGCTGATGTGTGAAAGCAAGCTTCCTTTCAGTGTGTAACAGCGCAGCTCTGTCCCTGGGCAGAGTTGATTCCTCTCCAGTTTTTTTTTTTACCTCCCTGCTTCAGCAGATTCCTTGTATCTTGAGAACGTTCTCATGTACTTGAGCAAAATGTACCTAGTACACTCTGTGAAAACAGATATGCAGATTATGAAATGGTAGTTTTCTTGTAGTTGGAAATGAGATAATTTCAAAGAAAGTATTAATTGTAGGCTAAAATACCGCTTTCAGTTCTTACATTCTATATGTAGATGGTTTAAAAAGTAATATCGATATTAGGATGACTTAAAAATAGGTGCATTTTGTGAGGAATGTATTAGTTCTGTCTTACAGAGGCTTTTAAACCAATGGAGAGTAGACTTTCTGCTTAATAAATGTGATAAGCTTCTTTTCCCTGTCAGTTTGTTGAGGTTTTTATGTTTACATTTTTAATTTCAGCAATGTTATTTCGGAAATGGCAGTTAAGAGGCAATCCCCAGCTCAGAGGGGTGTGAGGATATCCAGTCGCATCTCCTTGGAGATGGATGAAGATGGTCAAAGAATCAAGCCTGGAAGATCTCTCTCCTTTGACTCCGGAAGGTACTTTTGTAGTGTTACTTTCCATCTCTCAGAGGAGGAACGTGTGAAAAATTACTAATGGGTAACATAGGGGAATCAACTTTTTACTCAGGTAGACAATGATAGGACAATGGGGAGTGGTTTTAAGCTCAAGGAAGGAAGGTTCAGATTGGATATGAGCTGTTTGTGTTTTAAAGATTTTTTTTTTAGAGCTGTGGGGTTTTTTTTGTTGCTGTTGTTTTGTTTGTTTTCAGTGTTTACTACCATGTTGCAACTGGCAAGTCATTCTGTGGATAATTTCTTCATTGCCTATGACATGGTAATTGTCTGTAGAGTGAACTTCTCAATTTACATGATGATTTCAGGTTACTCTGTAAGCTCTTGCTGCTCTTTTACCTGGCCAGTCTATCTCTCAGTCCGTGCCTGCATTCTTTTTATTTTCCCATCGTAACTCATGATTGCATTTCTTTTCAGCATATTCTTTCTGTGGCAGTTCTGTTTTTAGTAAGATTAACTTCTTTAGTCATGGCCTTGCAAATTAACCTCACTTTCTTGGAGATCTGGAAGTTGAGGAATTCATTTGTGTTTAGAATCATAGAATCATGGAATCACTCAGGTTGGGAAAGACCTTAAAGATCATTGAGTCCAACCACAACCTGGCCATACTACTCTAACTCTAACAACCCTCTGCTAAATCATGTCCCTGAGCACCACATCCAAATGGTTTTTAAACACATCCAGAGACAGTGACTCAACCACTTCCCTGGGCAGCCTATGCCAGTGCTTAACAACCATTTCTGTGAAGAAGTGTTTCCTGATATCCAACCTAAGCTTACCCTGGCACAACTTGAGGCCATTTCTCCTTGAAAACAGACCAGCCCCGCTCTCTCTGTAAGCACCTTTCAGGTATTGGAAGGGAGCAAAGGTGGATAATGCTGGAGAAAAAACGTGGAGAACTAAGAACATGAGCATAGAGTTGTAGCTGAGTAGGTGTACATTGTTCTGCCCTCTTTGGCTGAGACATCTATTTGAGTATTTTGTAAACACAGTTCTGACTTCCACAAGGAACGAAGTGGAACGTAAGCACTGAGCCATGTAGATAATGCAAAAACCTCGGAGAAGGTTCTATAGCCAGTCATTAGAGTAACTTGGCCTGCTAGTTGAAATGTTCCTATGTAACTTCTTTTTTCTTGAGGTGCCAAGCCATTAAGGTTAGGGAATTATCTCTTGGGACTTGTTTTAAGACCGGCAAGCAGTGTTTGCCTTTCTTGATAAAAAGCATGTAAAAGTGCAAGAGTTCTTGTGTTGGGAGCTGAAGAGAAGTGGAATGAGGTTCTAGACCAAGCCCTTCACAGCTCTGCTGTTTTTCTCTTGGAATTTTCATTCAGCTACGAGCTGTCAGCCTACAGAGTGAGGAAACAGCCTTCGTTATCACTTGCTGAATAATAGCTTAAAAGATATCTTTAATCTGGGGGTAATTATCGGATGAGTTGGTAGTCAGATGATAGTGATTTTGTTATTAGGCTATGATTCTTAGGTAATTGGATGGAATACTTGTCTTAAGGTGTTGGATTAGAAGTTTTTCAAAGTTTAAGAATGGAAATAATGTGAGCTATAAGAATATACCAAAAACCTGAGCTATTACGTGCTCACATGGTGTGTGTTTTTTTTATTTATTAATATACAGTAAGTAAAGCAAATTTGAAGAACGTTTACTAAACTTATGGTATCACAGAAGCACACAGAACAGCCCAGGTTGGGAGGGACCTCAAGGATCATCCAATCCCCGTGCCACATGCAGGGCCACCAACCTCCAGGCTGCCCAGGGCCTCATCCAATCTGGCCTTGAACACCTCCAGGGACGGGGCATCCACAACCTCTCTGGGCAGCCTGTTCCAGCATCTCACTACTCTCTGTAAAAAAGAATTTCCCTCTGACTCCAACCTAAATCTTCCCTCCCTCAACTTAAAACCATTTCCCCTTGTCCTGCTGTTATCTACCCTTTCAAAGAGTTGACTCCCCTCTTGTTTGTAGGATCCTTTTTAAGTACTGGCAGGCTGCAATGAGGTCACCCTGCAGCCTTCTCTTCTGCAGGCTGAACAAAGCTCAGCTCCCTCAGCCTGTCTTTGCAGGGGAGGTGCTCCAACCCTCTGATCATCTTGGGCCCTCCTCTGGACCCTCTCCAACAGCTCCCTGTCTTTCTTGTATTGGGTGCCCAGACCTGGACACAGTATTCCAGATGGGACCTCATGAGGGCAGAGTAGAGTGGGACAATCACCTCCCTGTCCCTGCTGGCCACCCCTCTTCTGATAGAGCCCAGGATACCATTTGCTTTCCAAGCTGCAAGAGCTCACTGCTGGCTCATGTTTGTTTTTTCATCCATCAGGAACCCCAGGTCCTTCTCGGCAGGGTATGTGAGAAGCCCTTCTCGCCTTCTTTGTGTGATGAAATTTTACGTGCTTTAAAACTTGAGGAACAATACCTTGAAATAATTTTTAACATATCTGTAACTGTCTCCAGTTTCAGTCGTAGGTTTCCTTCTGCATCCCTGAATGTCTAACAGGTGTACTTATTGTTTGATAATATGCAAAGAATGGATTAGGAAGAATAGACTTACTGGGTTAGGAGATGTCAGTGATATGGCTGATTTGCTTTGTGGTAATTTGAACTAGTAATTTGAACTAGTCATCTTGTTCTTCCAAGTCATTCTTCTATCTTCAGCCAATGTTTTGGGGAGTTAACACACAGGTAGGAAAATATAATCCTAAATCAACATTCTTTTAAGGCTTTGTAATTAGATTGCTCCGTGCTGAAGTGGATCCAGGGTGGTTACATCAGTAAAATGTGATATGACAAGAGCAGGTTTGCAGAAGTAGTTGTTGGCATTAGAAATCTGCAGTAAAACCAAAGAGGTGAAATTCTAAGGTCAAGAAAAGCAGATGTTGCCAGGGCAGCTGTGGATATGTATTAACGTTATGTGGCAACTGTTAGATTTCAGTGGGAGCCTACAAAACCGAGGACAACTGCATGATTAACAGAATCATTTGTCCTAAGGTCCAGTGTGCTCTCCAGTAAAGGCATTGGTTTTCCTTAGTTTCTGTTTATATGAAAATTTGTTTGGATTAGTCATTGAGCTCTTGGAATTTATATATTTCTTTCTAGCATAGGCTCTTGCCTGTTTAAAAATAGATAGAATAAAATATTTTCATACTCAGAAGGGAGAGCACCAGGGTGATGCTGTTTAAAATATATCATACAGATATGCTTTATATGTTTGCCATATGGCACAGGAGGTGGCTGTGTGATCTTCCAAAAAGGCTATTTATGTCAGAAAGCAGGAATTGTTTGATTAAATTGTTGCCTTTTCTCTTCCCAAATTGTGTAATAATATTTACATTAAAAAAAAAACAATCACCAAATTCTCTTTTTAGTTACAACTTTGTGAAGTTACTGAGTACTGTAGTTTGATACTGTGGAACTGCATTCAATTCCTAAATATTTCAGTAAAAAATGATTGCAAATATAATATTTGATTTATGCTCATTCTTTTACGCCAAAGTGTTTTGGGAAGCTCTGTTACAGAGTAATAATTCAGTCATAAACACTCTGTTAAAAGCCTGAGGATTTTGTGAGAGTCACTATCTCATTTTTTTTCTCCAGAGATCTGTTAGTTCATGAGAATATTTTGTGCTTTTACATTTTTTTAATCTGGCAATATTGTGAAGTGTTGTGAAATACTAAATATCACTTTTCTTTTTTGTTTATAGAAGTCTTAAAGCAGGAAAAAGGCTTAATATATTCACCAAGGCTTCTGCAGAAACGGAAAATGCGCTGAAAACAGGTTAGTGGAAATCCAGTGATTTAAAAAAAAAAGCACCCAGTGGAGCCAAGTTGTGAATTTTTAGAATATCAAGGATTCGGTGTTGTGAAGGAGACTCTGACCTGTTCACTTCCTGCTTTTGGATCTGTAAAAAGAAAAATAATAATTTTAACATTACTCTACTTTTTAGCACGCTGTATCATGGGTTAGTATTTTCTGTACTAGTTGGAATGGCCTGTTACTGAGCTTGGGCAGCCTGGTTTAGTACCAGACCTCCAGAGTTCAGTACCAGATCTGGAGGTTGGTGGCCTTTGGTAGGGGAGTTGGAATGTGATGATCCTCAGGGTCCCTTCTAACCCAAGCCATTCTGTGGTTCTATGATTTGATGGCTAAAATGGACTTTTTGTCACTAGATTGGGCTCCTTTTGACAGTATTAAACCACTTTGGAGAATGGTTTTGTGGGTTCTGCTGGTGGATTTGTTTATTTCAAAGACGTCTTGTATTCATTTAATGACACAGAAACTCAAAGCTGTGATCTCAGAGCACAAAGTTTGCTCTACAGATAGCTAGGCCAGAGCACAGTGGAAACAAACTATAGTCTTATAGTTTATATAGAATGTTTTGTTCCTCTGGGGGCTTCTTTCATCTGCTGCTTTGTGTTGAAAGATCCTGTAGTGCCTGACAGATGCTTTGCTTTACCTGCTGTAGCTCATTCTTCATGTGTGTACACTTAAAATACACACCAAGTTAAACTCAAAAAGTGGAGGAATGGATATGATCAGATATGATCCACCTCTGTATTCACTGAAGGGCACAGTTCTGCAGGAAGAGCCTCAGTTTCAATGTAAACAGGATGAATTTCACACAAGAAGACTAGTATTGAATTATGACTTAGCTTTACTGCAGACTGAGGGTGTGTGAATATGGGCAAGCCGTTTAAAGTGGTCTCACTTGCTTTTGCTTTCTGAACAGTGAAACTCCATTCCTAGCACTAATCCTTAGTGTACTGATATCACTAAGCTCTCCTGAGCTGCTTTGGAAAAGTGGGTTATTGTAGTGTAATGACTTAAAACTGTACATGAAGGTAGCATCCGTAGAAGAAAGATGATTCCTCTCTGGCATCTTAGAAAATGGTACTGATTTCTTTTTGTTTCAAGACCAGTAGTAGTTTTCTACTTTTTTTTTTTTTTTTTTTTTTTTTTTTTTTAAACACTTGAAGCTCCAGGGATAAAATAGTGAGTTTATTTTCTCCAGTCAAATGTCAGGCAATGCTCTTTGCATGTACTCAAGCAAGAGATAGAGATAGCTGCATTCAGAAAGCTATGTTGAATTATGAAAGGTGCTTTTTAAAATAGAATTGAATTTGCTATTTTTAAGGCAATTGGCTTCAAAGTCCATCAGTTTTTTGTGTGTAGCCACAGTGCATGCTGCAAGATGGGTTTTTTTTGTTTGGTTAAGCTATCTTAACCAAAAGGATGTTCAAGTTTTGTTTGAGTTGCAACACTTACTTCAGGTGAAACAATCAGCTTTTAGTTACGTATTTCTTGGATGGCACAGTAGAGACGTGGTGGCAAAAATGATAGTCACACCAAATATGAAATTAGGATGCATAAGTTTTGCCAAAAGTGGTGTAAGACAGCAAGTGGACGTTACCACATTTGTATCAGATATAAAGAAATAAGGTTCTTTCAGCTTAGATGGTATTTTCTTCTTTGATTCCAGGTTGCCTTGAGAAAATCTATAGTATCTTCTAAGAGAGAAGGCTTGTGAAATGGTTTACTGACTAAGCTTAATGATCATAAATCAAAAATTAAAAGTCTAAGCCTTAGGAAATACCAAGGTGCTACTTGATACCTTGTTCCATTGGCTTGCATTTTCACTTTCTTGGCTCATGCTGGTGGAGATCATGAGTTAAATTATTATTTATAGGTGACAGAGAAGCAAGTTCTGTGTTAAGTATTGAGTATTTATTTTGAAACACAACCAACAACTTTAAAGCAAATTGGGAAAAAAAAATCAGAGCATAGAATATCAGCATTATTTACAGTTGCACAGAGGTGAAAATATGTAATCTATTGTAAGCTTGAAAATACGACTTCTATTAGAAGATGTGTTAGCACATAATTAGAAGGCATTCTTTAAGATGTGGATAATACTTACAGCACTATTTTTATATGTTGTCTTTTATCTGCTTCTTACTACCTCTAGCCCTCAAATCAAGGTGGGCAGCTGGGGAATATAGTTCTTAGCAGGAAAATTTGCAGACATATAATTACATAATTTGAAAAAGTATCTTCTGATTTAATGCAAAATTAAAAACACTTTTCAGCATGTAAATCACAGAATAAAATGCTGTTTGCACTTTTATTTCCTAAAAAGGAGGGGGAGACTCTTTTAAATTCGAATTGTAAGTCATTGAGCCAAAGATTAAATTGTATCTTAGTTTCAAAATTATGAGTAGTAATATAGTAGCTGGTTGACCATGATCTACGTCAAGTGTAACATTTGAATTCACACCAAAATTTCTGTCCCAGGAAGTTCAGGGTGAATTGATAACCGCAGGAGGAAGAACCAGGTCATGAAGGTTAACAGCTTGCTTCCTTCATTTTCCCTTCATTTCAGTGATGTGGTTCAGTCTGGGCTCATGACTGATTCTCCTGGGGTAGAGGGGCAGGAACTCGTTGAGAGTAGCTCCTGCTGTGTGAGTGCACTTGGATTTAAAACATAAATAAATTCAAATTTGTAAACATCAGGATAGATGCATCCCTAGAGGAACTGCTGGAGTTTGGGAGAAGAACAGAGGACCAGGATTTCTCAAGCCCAAGAGGCAAAAAATCAGGTCTCTTAAGAGGATCAGGAGAGGGATTGCTATAGTTTGTAAATAAGAGTTGCCCCTTGAAGGAGAGTACAGTTGTAAAGTGCGTGACAACTCCTTTAGTTGCTTTAGTTAGCAACTCCTAAATTGCTTTAGTATAGTGTACCAGCCAAGTTCAGAGTTTGTCATGTGTACAATTTATGAAAGACAAAAAGGGAGGAAAAAAACTATGAAAAAATCATGCTCTGAGTGACAGACTTAAAAATAAACTGACCTCTGAAAGTTCAGATTTGTTTTCAGTGGATATTTGATCGTAGAGTGAATTTTCACTTCAACAGAGAATTCTCACTGAAGAAAGATGATGATGGCATCTAAGATAGAAAAGCTTGCACAACTCAAGTACTAGTCTCTGTAAAGGTCAGTGTTAAAGGATATGTATGTATATAGTTTTAGCCAAGGAGAAATCTGCCATACTGATAGATCTTATATAAAAAAAAAAATTCTTATTTAGTATCTATTTCTTATTTAGTATCTTCACCAACAATTTGGGATGTGGAATTTGCGAAGGAGATTGCAGCAGTAACTGAGCAGCCTCCCCGGAATGGTTTTGAAGAGATGATCCAGTGGACAAAAGAAGGAATACTGTGGGAGTTTCCAATTGACAATGAAGCAGGTACGTGCATTTTAACTTGGATTATTTATGTGTGTTCATCATTTTTGAGAATTGTGGTGTGCTGTAGCACTTGGACTGTTTTAAAACATAGCGTTTCGGATTAGGATAGCAAACAAATGTCACTTTCCAACTGTACCAAGTGAGAGATTCTTCAGATGAACTCATTCCGGTTCTCTTTGGGTGAAGTCCTGCAAGTGATTTGGCTGATCTGATCTGGCAGTTGGCTTCTGCCAGAAAGGGATGCTCTCCCTCCCTGCCTCCCAGTCCTGATGCTTTCGACACCGTAAGGCTGTTTGAGTCTTATTACATAATATCTTTTACCAGGAAATGTCTTTTAAGTAAAGCTTCTAGCAGAAGAAGGAGACTCTTGAAACTGCTGAGTGTTTTATAATGCCTATACTGTTCTTTGGTGTGGTTCATAGGCACACTTGCTAGCTATTTGCCAGTCCCTGTCTGCGCTGGCTGGGCGTTGAACAGTCACTTGCTTCCTTTGCTCTATCAGTTTCCTAGCACAAACAGTCACAGTATTCACTCATTCTGGGCATCTATCTTGACATCTTTGTGCTTCTATTTGCTCCTATTTCCATTTATTAAAACAACAGCAGCAAACAACAACAAAACTCTGTGTGAAGGTAGGCCAACAGGGAGAGAATGTTAAGGGAAGAGGAAATACAGGAAGCAAGCATACGCTTTAGGAATAGAGATTCATAACTTCAGGGAGAGCTTGAATGTGGATTTTTTTTATTTGAAGACATCAAACAGAATTACTTTTAAATCATTCTGAAAGCAAAACAGGTTAGTATCTGAAGCTGGGAGTCTTTGAAAAGCTGTCCTTTACAGAATTGCAAATTGCATGATCTGGTTCATTGTTTCTTGATATTTATTCTCATCCTATTTTGACAGTTTCTTCACAGAATTTAATCCCTGGTCCTAGAATTTATCTGTTCAGGTAGAAATCCAAGTGTACTCTACTCATGTTTTTGCAAACTTAGCAACACCACAGCCAGTGGTTTTTCTGTTGTTGTAATGTGGCTGGAACCCTGCTGTCTGGGGCTGTTAGTGGACCAGGTGTCTTTGGCAGCCAATGGTTTTTCTGTTGTGGCAGCGCGGCTGGAACCGTGCTGTCTGGGATGCGACGACAGATGGACAAAGAGTCTTTACATGTAGTTAAACAAGAATCTTTATTGATTTGTCTACAATGACTGGTGGTGTGGAAAATTCCAGTGGAGCTTTCCAAAATCTATCAGCTCTCAGGTTAAAATATCAGGTCGGGAAATTCAGCCCTCTCAAACTGCCAGTTCTATCACAGGCTGTTAATCAGACCAGGTGTGTCAAAGTACAGTTAAAAACTTCAGAACCTCACTCCAATTATTTCAGCATACTCCAATTTCAAAAGAAAGATGCCTGTTCCCACTGTTAATTCTGCTGTTTGGCAACAGTCATTCCTCGCCTTGTTTTGTATCAAGAAATGAGAGATCTTTTATGCACAAGCACGTGGTTTTACAAACATCTATGTAATTAAATTTTCTACAGAGGAAGCATGTGTGCTCAACTTTTAGCATTATGGAAGCCTTTAAAGTTGTAAATAAAATATGGAAAATAAAGAAGACAGTTTGTCACTGTTTTTCTTGGCTTCAGAGCATCTTCAGTGTTCTTGTTTGAGTGCTTTACTGAGGCACTGTGCTTGCTTTGAGGCATCAAGGCAGGGACGTGACTTTTAAACTTGTCTGGCCCTAATGGGGACATCTGAAGATGTGGCCAGACTTAATGGCTTGCTGCAGTGCTGGTAGCAGTCTACCCCCTTTTCCTGTTGTTGGTTCTTGCATGCATGTTCTTGATGTTTTTTCCCTTCTCAAATGCAGCTGAAGTCACTGCTAGGCAAAAAAGAAAACCTTTTTTTTCCTTCTCTTCTGCCTCTAATTTTTACCAGATTAGCAAGCCATTAGTATAGCTCAGGTGACATCATTCTCACTCTTCCATCTGCTTGTCTTTTCTTCTTGTAGTGTTACTTCTACTCCATGATTTGCCATAGCAGAAAGTTGAGGAAGACGTCCATATCTGACTTCCTAAAATTATTTTTGTGCGTTTGTACCTTGATGACTCCGATCCAGAGGAGCAAATGCTTCAAGTATGTCAGAGGTTGTTACAGCATAAGCAATAGGCTTAGTGGAAGACTCAGCAAATTAAGGTCCCAGTTCCTTCCAAAGGCTTCTGTAGGCAGAAGAACACAAAGTCCTGTTCTGGTTGTTCTGTTGTAGTGCTGTTCCTAGTGTTGGGTAGGTTTACCAAGAGAGCTGACAGATCTAATGCAGCCATTTGAAGGGAAGGCTTCTGTTAATTTTTGATCTCTTTTAGGGACCTACTGTAAGGGCTCAAATTCTCTCTTTCAAAACTATAAGGATAGACATCTACATGAGATGTTGTCTTTAAGGGTAGACTGGTCGTCTTTAAGAGTCATTGTGTTAGCTAGAGAAATTCTTCCAGGCTTTTGTAGTACGCAGCAGATTGGAGATAAGACATTGAGAGTAGATGACCTTGCTTTGAGGTTGATAAAGAAAATCCTCTGCTTCAGGCTCCTGCTGTGCCAGTTCTTTCAGAAGAGGTTTCTAATGACATTTGGAGAGAGAGTGAGGGACAAGCTTGATCATTCTCTGCAGCAGAAGGTGTGACTTGCTGGGAGAGGAGGAATCATGCATGGTTTCTGCCAGAAGCCACAGCCCCTGATGCTTTGGTCTCTTCTTGTGATGCATGCTTTACTTTTTTGAGGACTGAAATATGTGATCTAACTGAGATATTTCGACTTAGCACTTCATCCTGAAACCACTCATCCTGTCTTTTACAAATGGGAGATCAAAACAGATGACTTAATCGTTCCTCCTGGCCTCAATTTTTGCATAAGGCTAAAAATGATTTAATTTCTTTTAGGATAGAAATGAAAATTGGAGAAATTATTAATAGACATACTCTCTTCCTTTATCACCAAAAGAGGAGCA
Source organism: Centrocercus urophasianus (assembly GCF_019232065.1). Classification (NCBI taxonomy): domain Eukaryota; kingdom Metazoa; phylum Chordata; class Aves; order Galliformes; family Phasianidae; genus Centrocercus; species Centrocercus urophasianus. Next base: position 25,036,609 of record NW_024885532.1, read on the forward strand.
TCAAAAAGATGAGACTTACTGGCAGCACTATCCAGATTCTATCAGTAGTGGGTTCATTGGTTTATTTCTTTTGGATTTTTGTGACCAACAGAAGTATGAAATCTAGAAATGATGTTAACTTCTGAAGTCAACTGTCAGCATCTAGGTACAATGAGATTCCACTTGCTCATGGTGGAGAGAAAGCCAGTGTAGATGGCATGGTAAGATACCAACCTTGTGTTTCTCTAAGTGGATGTAGTTTTTCAAGCATTCTCATTCTAGAGTGAGTGAGGTCTTTTTTTTTTTTTTCTTCCTTTTTTAACTTAACAGAAAAGGAGAGCTTATGGAAGAAGAAAATAGGCTTTCTATTTCAGAGACAAGGGAGATAAGTAGCTGGCACTGATAGACCCTGCACACATTTCTTGGAAAAATGCGTAGGGAAAAATAGATGCATCTCCCATCTCCTTCAGGCTTTGCATTACCTAACATTGGAAGGAAAGAATACAAACTCAACAAATATGATATACTGGCTGAGAGTGTTCACTGTCCCAGTATTATGCGTATGAAATTGAAGAAGCTGTAACATGGGACGAAGACTAGGACTGAGATGGCTTGTTTTTAAATATTGCAGATTTCATGTTGGCAAACAATTTATCTCAGACTTAGGAACTGCAAATCAGCTTTTTTTTCTTCTCCTTTAGATAGGAATTCATGTTCTGAATCTAACTTGTGTACAGTGGTGTTAAAATATGAACCAACTGTAAATGAAATCCATGGGATGGAGGACAAAAACTACTATAGGATCTGAGCTGTATTTGGTTAGAGATCTAAACAATCCCTTATGCCATTTTCCTGTGCAGCTGAATGCTTTTGAATGCAAAGTCTTGTGCATTGGTCACTACTTACAAGTAGCAGCTGTTGTGACAGACAACGTTTTTACATCAGAATACATCCACAGATTTGAAAAACATTAGAAAAACAAATTCCCATGCCCATTTGATAGCAGAGGGGTGCTAAAACTGTGACTTGTAATGAACATGCAAGTATTTCTTAACTATTCTGTATTAGATACTTCAAGATTTTGCTTCATTCAAGACTACCTTGTGTTCCTTAATCCTCTGTAGAATTAGGCAGTCAGTGTTTTCCTCAAGTGTTAAAAATGTTGAGAATCTAAGATGTAATGCACACGGTCAATAAAGGTTTCATGTATTGAGCATTTTTTTTTTTAGGAGATTTTTGGCATGAGCCTTCAGCAGGTTTACTATCAGATGTTCTTGTAGGGCATAAAATGAAGGTAACATGGCAGATGAGTAGGATATATGCTGACTTTTCTGTATGGAGGGAGAAATTAATATCTTAGAGTTCTGCAGTTTCTTCCACTTCTTCGTTGTTTGTTTATGGGCTTTTTAATTCTTTAGCAATAACCATTAATTTTTCTGATTAAAGGTCTGTTTACAAGCTTTACCCTTTTTTATTTTGTTGAATTCTCTGTTAGGTGATGATAATGACCTGCCTTTTTGTGTCCCTTTCGGTAGGGATGGATGATGATGCTGAATTTCATGAACATATCTTTCTGGAGAAGCACCTCAAAGACTTTCCCAAGCAAGGACCTATTCGCCACTTCATGGAACTGGTCATCTGTGGGCTTTCAAAAAACCCATACCTCAGTGTTAAGCAGAAGATTGAACATATTGAGTGGTTTCGGAATTATTTTGAGGAAAAGAAGGAATTTCTTCAAGAGATTTGAGACTTGGGAAAGTGCTTAACCTTGAAGTGAAGAAAATGTGCAGTAGTCATGTGATCTGAAGGTTGCATTTTTAATAATAAAGGCCGTACTTCTGTGTGTGTTGTCCATGTATGTGTAGATCTCTTTTAGCAACAAAAGAAGGAACTGAAAAGTCTAGGTTTTGTAGAATGTGCATTTAAGATTTAATTTATCAAAATCGTTGTCTTTTAAACTTGAAACTTAATCTTTTGTCCATAGGAAATATTAAGTCTGATTCCAGTTCCTACTGCCTTCACGTTTGGTGTATCTTGACAGGTTTGTTCATCTTTCCCATTCTTGAAAACTTACAGTGCTTTCATTTTTAAAAATTCCTAATGCAGCCTTATTTGTTAAAACCTGTTACTGAGACAGTAACAAACGCTTCATTTTGCTAGTTCATTAAATACAGAGGTATTTGGATGATACTTGGAATACCATCTCCTTTCATTAATCATCTCTCTTGGTTCACTTTAAAATGTAGGTACTGACTAGGTCATATGAAATGAATCCTTAGTTCACCTTCTCAGTGAAATGCTATCGTATTCTTGAGATATATGTGCAGCATCATAGTGGTGAGTTGCATACAATAACACAAGTCTCTTCTACTATTCCTTCAGCAATTCTGAAGCCTTTGACCAACTTCTCATCAGAGAATGCTTAAGAATAGCTTGCTTGTTGAGAAGTCCACAAAATTATGTATGATTAGAGCAAGCTTCCTTATGATTGCTATGAAGTCTGGAGCTGAGGCTTTATCTCCTGTATCTGCTGGACAAGAAAGAGGACTTGGTTCTCTCACAAGGAGAGCTGTTGCCCGCTGATTGTGGCTGCATTGTGCTACTATTTTCTGTCTAGTCCTGTGATGCTGAAGTAACTATATGAGCCTTACTCTAATTAAATGCATGTGGTTCTTTGTATCTCTTAAGCAATGCAGTATATTTACTTGTCCTCAGTTGTCTTCTGTTGAATTTTCTCAGATGTTGAGAATTCTGGATTACATCTCACTGCTTAGATCTCTAGGGCATTTCCAGCCTCATGCATTGAATTCTTGCTTGCTTTCTGCAATTTACAACAACCACTTCAGCAGTTAATAACCCTATGAGGGTTATTCCTATTCCCTTGTAGTCAGCACAGGAGGTTTTGTAATGAAGATAAAGCACTGGCTTCACATGCAAACTGATTTTTAATCAGAACCACACAAAACAAATGAAAAATAAGAGGTGGCCTTTTTCTATGACTTAAACATTTTGTGGAAGCGATAAGCTGCTTTTCAACTTTCTAGCTGTAAGAGCAGCAAGGTTCAGATTTCTGCAGAGTTGTTCAGAGAATTCCTGGCTTTGGAAAGTAGAAAGCAAGAACAATATCAAAGTCTATCCATTCGATAGCAGAATGGTTTTAACTTTCAGTTTAATGCCTGGATGCATTTTGCTTAATAAATGCCATTCTTCCTTAATGTTAATGGTGCTGGGAATTGCTTGAAGAGGCCCTCCTGAAAGCCTGCATGTTGCTGTATTTCAAGTTTGCCCATGAATGTATGTTCTTTGCAGTGAACCTGTGCTTTGGTATGAAAGATAGAGTGCCCTCACATGTTGTGCCCTCAACAAAAGAGGTTCAGGAGCCTCAGTTGTGAATCTGAGCAGTGAACTTCACAGCGTTTGAACCAGAGGTGCATGTTGTCGTTTAAACTTACTTGTTAGGAGGTCACTACTTTGACAAGCTCTTAAGAGCTCTTGGTGCTTAGCATCTTTGGAAAGCTGCAGTAATTCCTTCTTAGGTGCTTAAATATAGATTTGGGAGTTAATACAAGACAACAGGATTTGAATAATCAGATCTAGCTACACGTATGTGTATACACTTACTGGGGCTGTTCAGTGTACATTAACAACCTAAGCAGCAGAGATTTAATGGTGGTTTTTTTTTTTTTCCATTTTTTTTTTTTTTTTTCCTCTTCTTGTTTTTGGGATGAGGGCATGTATTGGAGAGGGGTGCACACACTTCTTGTTCATCCCAGAGGAGTGGTCTCGGAGGAATTTAAAGTGTTGCTAAGATTAGTCATTTAGAAGCAAGCATAAGCATTCTTTTGTGGCCCAAAGGGCAAACACTGGCTGCTGGTGGATGCAGCAGAATGCAGCCGGTGCTGGAGCTATGGGTTCCCTCACTGTGGTCATTTGGGGATTTCTTATGATGGTGGTTTTTCCCTCTTGTAACTGGCTAGGTAGTATTATGTGTAGCATAATATATTCAGCATTGGGAGCTGTTGAAGGCGAAATAGCATCTGTTATATACTGCAGGCTTAGATTTCCTTCTTTATGCCTGAAGCTGAGGACTTAATGTAGTGCTAATGCCATACTCCTGTGATACATCGTACACAGCTATAGCTGCAATGGTTGTGCAATGGAACAAAGCCATCTTATTGAGAGGAGATGGCTGAGCTACAGGAACTTGTATCCAGATGTAAAATAGCATGGTTGGACTTTCTAGCAGGATTTCAGAAGGGTTCTGGCCACCTCCGAGGAAATGGAGACTGCTGTTATGGTTTGGTGTCACAAGAACTGAGACAGAGGCAGGCTGAGGTGCTCTGAGATGTGCCTGGCTGAGCAGAGCAGATCAGTGAGTGCTCAGAACAGGACAGCTTGTTCCCCTCTGTGCCTGTTCCCAGCCCTGAACCAAACCCATGCTGGGGCTGGTGAACTGGCCTTTGGCCAGAAAATGAGGTGTGATGTCGCTGGTGCAAGCATTTTGGGTTGTGTGGCAGTTCCCTTCTGTATTTTGATGTGGATACCACAAAGACAAAACAAACAAAAAAACCCCAAACAAAACAAACACAAACACCCCTGACCCCCTCCAGAAACCACGGATTGAAGGTGGAAAAAGGTTGAACACGTACAATTTCTTAACACTCTCTTTCTGCCCTTGTAATTTCTTTATCTCTGCTTTCCAAATGCTGAGCTTGCCCTGCCCCCCTCAGTGGTCTTATTGATAATCATAATGAGCTTAAATGCAAAGCAATATGTTTGCAACTCAGGGTTAGCTGTTTTTTTAAGTTGTCCTTAGCTGAATTTGCTGCTCTGGTTTGGGGGTAGCGTACCAAATGGATACTCTGTGGTGGTTTGTTTGCCTCATTTTTCCAGAAATATCAGACATTCCTTCTCCTGACAAGCCTTGCTTTGTTCAGAACCTCAGACTGCCCGGGTTGCAGCGGCGCGGTGCTGACTTCATTGTACAGACTTGTATTCCCTCTCATCAGGCATCCCTTCATCTGAGCACTTGTGGGTCTGTTGGGTGGCTGTGCTCTTGGTGACATCCATCTGCTTACAGTACTTGGGAGCCTGGTGCTGGGTCTCTCCAACTTCAGCTGATGTGTCAGACGTTGGGCTGGGAAAAAACAAACTTCTCAGGGATGGTTCCATGCCTGAAGGGAGGGGATGAAAGACCCATGACAGGCCAGATGACTGTGTTAATGCAGAAGATGGCAGTGGGGTGTTGATGCCACCCCAATCTTGTCTTTGACATTGGATGGCATGCCATGCCTTTTTAAACTCACTTTATATGAATGATTTGCTAGAAATTGGATTTTTATTATTTATTTTTTTATTTTTACCACCTATGAAACGCTTTCTCCCCAGTGTGGTATTAAGAGGAAGCTGGAGGAATGATGCTTTGGTTGCAGGACTTTGTGGTGGAGCTTCAGCTCTTAACTATACCGGCCAGTCATACCGTGGCATTGGTGTGCTGTGTGCCTAATGGGAGTCTGTACTCCTTGACTACAGAGACAAACACTTCCCTGAGTACTTAAACCATATATTTTTAAGACAAAGAGGAGCATTAAAGGAGTCCTGGAGCGCTACTCAGGTCCATTTTCTTCTAGTGCTTACAGAGATAATAAAATTCCAGCATGAAAATAGCTCCTCCTCAGGAGCTTGTGCTTTGATGAGAAGCCTGAAGCATTGCGGCTTTTATGAAAGAGGAGCCACACCATTGCTTTCAGTAATGATTTGAAAGTAAATAGTCTCATCTTAGGTGGGATTGTAAGGATCTCTTGGCTAAAGTTGTTTTCCTGATTTAGACAGAGGATGGTGATTGAGGTTGAGGGGACTGGTTTTCCCTGCAGACAGACTGGAGGCCCTCCGGGCAGCCTGGCTGCCCATAAGGTGAAGTCTGGGTGCCCAACATGTCAGCCTGACAGACACGGGTTCCTCTTGGTCTCAGCTGCCGTGTCAGTCAGTCTCTCGATGGCTACAGCCATTCTGGTCTCGTGATCTCCACAAGATGTCAGTGTAGATTTATGGGATTAGATAGCAAATCCTTGTGCTGTTCCCTCTTAGGGAGACACAATCGGTTTGATTGTGCTCGGGAATGCACTGCCTGGGGAGGAGTGAGGCAGCACTGTCCTACGGGGAGAAGTGTGAATGGCACCCCAAATTGGGAGAAGGACTCCACAAAATTTGTGGGGCCAGAGCCGTACTGGGCTAATGCTGAATGGGGATGAGTCTGTTTTTGAAGAAAAGCTGGAAGAGGGAGCAAAAAAGCAGGGCAGCTTGGGTGAAAGGAAGGATCCAAGGTCAATTGGATTAAGGTGCTTGTTGGAGGAGCACAGCTGTGCATGGTCACCAGAGCTCATTGGGTTTGTTGGGATTCATTGGGAATCCCAGGCATCCATACAGACTGGAAGGAGCGGTCCTTGAAAGCAGCTCTCTGGAGAGGGACCTGGGAGTCTTGATGGATGAAAAACTTAACATGAGCCAGCAGTGTGACCTTGCGGCTTGGAAGGCGAATGGTGTCCTTGGCTCCATCAGAAGAGGGGTGGCCAGCAGGCACAGGGAGGTGATTGTCCCCCTCTACTCTGCTCTTGTGAGGCCCCATCTGCAGTACTGTGTCCAGGTGTGGAGCCCCCAGTACAAGAAAGACAGGGAGCTGTTGGAGAGGGTCCAGAGGAGGGCCACAAAGATGATCAGGGGACTGGAGCACCTCCCCTATGAAGACAGGCTGAGGGACCTGGGCTTGTTCAGCCTGGAGTAAAAAAGGCTGTGGGGTGACCTCATTGCAGCCTTTCAGTACCTAAAGGGAGCCTACAAACAGGAGGGGAATCAACTCTTTGAAAAGGTTGATAACAGCAGGATGAGGGGAAATGGTTTTAAGTTGAGGGAGAGGAGATTTAGATTGAATGCCAGGGGGAAATTCTTTACAGAGAGAGTGGTGAGGTGCTGGCACAGGCTGCCCAGAGAGGCTGTGGATGCCCCGTCCCTGGAGGTGTTCAAGGCCAGGTTGGATGGGGCTCTGAGCAGCCTGGTCTGGTATTAAATGTGGAGGTTGGTGGCCCTGCATGTGGCAGGGGGTTGGAGCTTGATGATCCTTGAGGTCCCTTCCAACCCTGGCCATTCTGTGATTCTGTTCCGCACAAGTGGCCTCGCAGTGTGAATGATGAGCTGGGACTCTGCCAGGAAACCTACCCTCACTTGCATCCCTTGCAATTTTAGAGCTGCCTTCCCAACCAGCTCCTGCCCTGTGTTGCTGCCTGGCTGTGGGTGGTGATGATTCATTTATGGCCCCAGTGCTGCACCCTATCACCCACCAGGGAGGGAAGCAGCAAAAGAGGACAGTATTTGTCAGCAGGGTCAGAAATAGCTGCCTTTTGGATTCCAGTGGGCAAGCAGAGAGACAGTGGGAGGGAGAGCAGTGCTGTTCCCCAACCTCGCAGCGAGGGTGGAAAACCTACTGTAAAAGCAGTGCCTCACTGTCCTTCTAGGGCCCATCTCTGATGGCCAGCTAAGTGTCCATCACAATCTACCTGTTGCTGTTGGTTTGGTGCCACTCAGCTAGAGACAGAGTGGAAGCTCCCTCTCCCCTCTATGTATGATGTGTAAGTTCTCCTTGTGGGCTGCTAGGACTTTTTGGGGATCCAGTGAGATGTGCTCCTGGGATGGAGAACGCTCTGCAAAGTCTGGAGATTTTCACTGATAAGCATAATCTTATCTTTGGAGCTGATCTTTAAATAGAACAATAGAACAACTCCTGATATGCAGCTCACTGTATGAGAGAAAAGGTTCAAACAGTACAGATGTCCTGATTTTAGAGCAAAGCCAGGAGCTTGCTGAAATTAGCGATTGCTCAAGCAGATTGCCATTTTGGATATATGAAGATATTACTGTGATCTCAGTCTAAGCCTCCCTGGAGAGGGGAAGTTTGTTGGCTGCTTTCCAAGGAGGAAAGCAGAGCTCACAGCCCGTACCAAAAGCTGGTTGTAAAATTCTCCCAGTCTCTTTGATCAGGGCTATTCCACTCTGTGAATGTTAGATATGAAATCCACAAGATATCAGCAGATACACAAATGTAGAAATCTGATCATGCTCACTTCCTACAAATGATCAGGCAAGAAGGAAACTAAAAGGAACAAATGCTTTAAGTTTAGCTCAGTTTTAAGGTGTAAATGAACATCACAGCAACATCGCTTCCAACACAATTTCTGGATGTTTCACCTGAAATACAGCTGCGATGAAATTATTGGAAGTTGCTTTTTTTTTTTTCCCCTCCTGAAAGGAATTTGATATTGCAACTTCTTTTATGGGGTTGTTTTAGGACAGTCACAAGATACACAGGCCAGAGTGTGGCAGTGCTAACTCAGATTGGCAGTGATGCCGAGCAGCACTATCCAGACCCGGATTGTGCCAGTATCTGCCTTGTTAGGGCGTAAATTAGGGTTTCAGATTGCTTTGAGAGCCAAAGGGGTTGCCAGGCTAGATGGTATGCCAGGCATGTGAAAGGTCAATTGTCTGAATTAACTGTGGCTGCAGTGGAGTTGTCTCTGCTGTTGTTACAAGCTTTATGACTTACTAACCAGAGGGATGAGGACTGCCCAAAGCCAGCCAAGGGGCACAATCTGGTGTGCTGGTACAGAGGCATGTGGTCCTTCTGCCCTGCACCTCATCAAGATGCAGCAGGGATGTGAGGAGGCTTCTGGTGTGCTGCAGGAGGCAGTGGACCCACCTGTGGTCTACTTCCCCAGTCCCAAAATGTCTCCTCCTTAATGAGTGATTCCTGTAGATGTCCTAGGACTGTTTTGCAAGCTTTAGATGCTGCTTTGGAGGCTGAACAGCTTGTATCCTCACACTATGGTGATTGTAAGTATGAAAATTTTTAACAAATGAAGCCAGATTCCTTTTTTTATCTAGTGATCTTTAAAGACCTGGTATTACAAGAGTACTCTGGTGGTCTTTCCAGGTGCTTGGTGTGCCTTCTCTGTTCCTCTGTAGTCCAACCCTATAGGTTGTTACTTACTTGGTGAAGTATTGGAGGTGGCATCTGAGGCCTGACTCTGTGGGTTACTTCTAACAGGATCTTTGCCACCGATGTTGTTGGTCCCAGCAACGGTCCCAAGACTAGAAATAACCAACACCAGCACTGGGGATTTCAGGCTTGGGTATCCCAGCTATTGTGCTCCTGCTGGAAGAGGCTTCAGTTGAGTTCACATAATAGGAAGCTCACCAGGGCTGTAGGAAGTGTCTGAGAGACTTGCAGCATTTGTGGTGGCCAGCTTGTCTGGGACAGCTCGTGGTTGTACATCCAACAAAAAGAAGTTGGAGGGGGTGAGCTTCCTCCATACAGGCATTGATTCTCTACTACATGTATACCATATAATGCAGAGGTTTGGTTTTAGGGTAACTGCCACTTGAGGCAGTTTTTCTGCAGTGAGATGATAATAGGACTGACTAAAACTGTAGCTAAAATACCCAGCCCTTACGTTTTGCCGTTACCAAATGAAGGGCTGCAGATGGCGGGCTTGCTAAAGCCTCTGCCTGGGCTGGGTTGCCCAGTTGTTCACTTTCTGCATGGAAAACTGAGGAGAGGGGGATATCATGAAGTCCAGAGCGCGCACCAAGCCCTGAGCACTGAACCAGGCTTCGATAAAAAGTCTCTGACCTGTTGAAGGGAACATGTTTGAGTCTGGCACCGAGTGCAAGTGAGGTGGGTTTGCAGATGCAGCTCCTTGAGTCACAGCCCTGGCTTTTCACAAGATTTTGAAAGGAAATTGGGTTTCTCTTTGGCAGTAGCGTCACTTGGAGTTTGAAGCAGGCTGTGTGAGGCTTGCTTTGATTCCCCCCAGCTGTTGGCAATAACTTGTTCTTTTTCTCCTTCTGCAAGGCTTTCCTCAAATGGGCATTTAATTAGATGCACATGTAGCAAGCAGACAGCTTTCACCAGTGCTATTCTCTGCCCTGAAATATTTAAACCACGTTGTGGTTTAAAAAGGGGTTCTGCATCCCTCCCTGGACCACCTTTGGGGCTCATTCAGGTGCTTCTTTGGTGATGGAAGCAGGTTTGGGAATGGCCAGATCTTTCTGTCTCTGGGATACTTTGGCTTACAACTTCTCTCCATGTTGAATATTTCCATTCCCAAAGCATGACCCCACAGCACTCCTTTCAACAGGCCATGGTGGCAAATGTCATGATAGTGGAGGAGTCTGACATGAGAGAAATAATAGATGAGGAAAAGATGGCCAATTTGGAGAAGGGCTGGTGGCCACCCGGAGTCTCTTACCACCTTAAAATGCAGTTGATGTGGCTGTAATTTGGAATTTTTTTTTTTTTTAAATAAGGTTACATCATTTTGGAGGTGAGCATGGTGGGACGTGCTCTGTAGGTACCAAAGTTGGAGTAATGTTTGGTCAGAGGCTGATGAGGGTGTCTGTGGTCCTCGCCAGGGTCCAGTGGCATACCTTGAGACCCAGCAGCAGGGTATGTGCCTCTGCTTTCCCTCTCACTGTGCCCTGGGAAAGTTCTATTCATCAGGTCTCACTACCACATGGAAACGGAGAAGGGAAAGCCTGCTTTACTCCTCATGTGTCTATGATGGGAAAGAGAAGCAGTATTTACTTTCCATTGCCATGTAACCAGGAGGAGGAGGAGAAAGGAGGATGTGGAAAGGGAGAAAGGAGAAGTTCAGGGCATAGGCTGTTCCCACTGATGAGCACACTGGGCTCCACCGAAACGTGAAATTGGCACGCAAGGTTCAGCAGTCTGCAGCGTGGCACCCAAAACTTGGATATTCAGTTACAGACTGAACTGTGCAGGGCAAATCTGAAAGGTGACACAGAGAAAAATCTGTCCCACCTGGTGGTCGTCAGAGGTGTTGAGAGCATGTAGAAGATTTAGTTGAGAGCTGAACATGGCTGTTAAAAAGAAGGGGAAAGGCAGAGTGGAGGACAAGTGGAGATGAGAATGGATGAATCCTTGCCAAATCTAAAAAAGCTCCAAACCTCCAAATATTAATTTTGTGGTGTCAGAAGCGCCTGGAGCAAGGCAAGTGACTCTTGGAGCTTAGTGGTAGAGGAGGTGGCTTATGGCGGCAGTGCTGGATGCCACACTGGGGCTGGTGGTGGAGGAGGTGACCTATGGCCTGGGTTTTACTTGGATCAGTTTTCTTCCCTTTTTGTGCCAACATCACATACACTCAGGAGGAATTGTTGCTGCTGGAAGAGGAGGCAAAACCATCAAATGTGAAACATGGGAAGAAATTAAAATCCCAAAGCAAATTTTCCCTCTTGCTTTTGCCCTCCTTATACTAAGAGAAGCTCAGAGGCCTGGGGGCTTTCAGCAAGCCTTTAGCTTAGTCTTTTGGCTCCAGACCTATCCTGTTATCAGCAAAACCTCCCTAATTTGCTGGATCTGGTGTAACACTGTGGTGTGGGATTGGTTGCATGCAGCCTGCTCCAGCATGGTGACACTGCCCAGGATGAAATGGCTCTGATAAAAAATTAAATCTGGCTCTTAACATGTCTCTCCTCACTCAGATTCTCGTAATTAGCCCATACAGAGCAGCTGCTAATTTGAATAGTTTCTGTGGCTCCTTTTAGACCATCTTTGCAGCAGTTACATATTTTAATTGGGCTATGGAAAGACATTACACCCTTCTGAACCATTTGAGAGACCTACTCACCCCCACAAATGGTGACATATGATTTTTTACTGCACAGAAGCCAAACATAACAAATCAACAAATAACCCGTGGTATCTGATAATTCAGGTGACGCATGTGTATAATTGCTTAGAAACTTGTAGGAAGACACTCAAATGTTGTTTTCTTTTTTTTTTTGGTTGCTTGGTTGTTTTTTTTTTTTGCTGGTGACAAATGAACTGTGAGTATCGGGCTGCATGCTTTGGCTTTCAGCAGAAGCAGAGATGAAGTGCTGAGTTCAGGCCATCTCAGACTGATTCAGGTTGGTTCAAAGGTCCCTGCCAAGGGCTTGTCTACAAGAGGGATCTCCTTCACTGTCTGTTAATATTGCCCTGAAAAGACTTGGTGATGCTGTGAGAAGGTGCCTGTGCTGGGAGAAAGGCTTTTCACACCATACTGTGCTACCATGGAGCTCCTGTTCTGAGACCTTTCGTTTGTGGCTTGTGAAGTCAAAGTGTAGCAATACAGCCCACTCATCTGATATCACGTACAGCACAAGCCAGTTGGCTTATTAGTTCCAACTAGAACATCACTTTTTAGTTTTTATTCTATTTTTTTTCCTCCGGAAAAACAAACAAGCAAGCCAGACATTTGGGACTTAATAATTTCCAGTGATGGAGAGTCCGTGGCATCGCTGGATAAGTTGTTCCAGTGGCTAATTATGCTGATGAAGTCAATGGAGTTACTGTAAACTCAGTTTATACCACCAGTGTGACTGAATACAGAATTTGGCCTACTTACCAGAAGGGAGTAGCACTTTGAAGTCTCTGCATGTCTTCAAATAAAATTACTCTCCTGCAGAAGGCATGGAAATGCAAGACACTTCTTCTAAAGCAGCTGTCAATTGGCCTCCAGTATATTACTGAAACATTACTACCAAGTACAAATTGGGCACGTATTTAAGGCAGTTAATTGGGATTTGTTCATACACAAGTCTGTGCCGTCGTTAGGGCTATATTACTGCTGGCTGTGATAACATTTTTATCTGTTAACTTCCAAGCTGCTACGACTGACACCAGCTACTTATGGAATGAGTCAGCTAACTTTCCTTTTAACCGTTTGCTCTGCTCCCTGGAGGTGTTATGAATGTTGTGTTACAACAAGCTGGTCACCACTCATTCCTTTAGAGCCTGTGTAGCAATTCTGTTGGCCCAGCAGCCTGTTTAGAAATGAGGCCGGAGTTTCTTGGCAGCTGGGCAAGAAGTTACCTTTTCAATGCAAGAACCTGTGCGCGAACAGTTGGTTTTGATTTATTTAAAATCTTCTTACAATGGAAATTAGTTTTACAGTATCCAGACTGTTGCTCTCACAGGAACAGTTCTTACAGGATATCTGCTTTATTCAGAAACTGTCAAGGCAGATTTGTACTTGAACTGAATTGTAAGGAAACGCACCACAAACCACTGCAACAGATCGTTACTACTCGTGATCGACCTGCATGATTAAAGGCCTGAAATCTCTCTTGAAGTTCCATTAATGAATTATAAATTGTCTTAAAATTATGTTGTGGTTCTCAGTTCCAGCCGCTCACCCAGTGTGTTTGGAGGCTTTCCTTCAAGCTGGTGTCCCAAGAAATGACTTTTCCTTCCCAGGGGAAGTTTCCTCAGAAGGACTGGAGACACTTATCTGGGAAAGAATGGACAGTCAAGTCTGTTGTTAAGCACTGGAATAGGCTCCCCAGGGAAGTGATTGAGTCACCATCCCTGGATGTGTTTAAAAACCATTTGGATGTGGTGCTCAGGGACATGATTTAGCAGAGGGTTGTTAGTCAGGGTAGTATGGTCAGCTTGTGGTTGGACTCGATGATCTTTAAGGTCTTTTCCTACCTGAGCAATTCTATGATTCTAGAAGCTGTCCCTTGTATAGCAGTCACACCCCGACTCAGGTAAAGTCTGTCAGACTCAGGTAAAACTGCTGTCAGAGCAGCTAACTTATCTCTTCACATGTAATATGTCTGTGGTATTCTTCTCAACTTCCTGCGCCTAACTGCTGTTCTTATTGCTGTGCACAGCCAAGGAGCTACTCCTTCCTACCCGAGTTGTGAATAAAGTGATCCAGTGTATATTTAACTTTTCTTGAATACTTCACTAAAGCATTTTGAGGCTCTCAAAGTTCCTCTGATGGCATCTGTTTGGTATTTCAATAACCTCCTATAATCCTTTGCGAGCAAAGGATTGTTCTTTCCTGTCCATGATGATTTACTTGTTCCTCCACCTCAGTGTTTATTTCACATGCAGTACAGGAGCCATAAAACCATGGGTCTCCCATACATCATTTCCTGAGGCTGCTTTCTCTTTGCTGGGAGAAGGTGAGAACCAAACCCCAGAGTAAGTTTCAGGAGGCAGGACAGAGCCTACTGGCGTGGAACTGCAAAGAGGAGCAATGAGGTGCCAAAGTTCCACCATCAGCCAGTGCTGAGTGGGAGCAGAGGGAAACGCATGCTGCTGGGGTGCATTTGTGGCTGATAGCATCTGAGGAAGCTCCCATAAAGCATAATCTGTAATATCCATCTTCTTAGGAGCCAGGAGAGGCTGACAGAGCTGGTGGGTTATGCACAGAAGATGGAACAGAGCATCTCCCCTAGGCATGGATGAGTGTGGAGGGAGGCATGAGCATAGATGTCTCTGCACAAGCCTGAGGGCCATTACGTTATTGTTCAGTGAATACAAGTTTTTTTAGGATCTATCCCCAACTCATATTAGAAGGCTCCAGGGAGACCTCATTGTGGCCTTTCAGTACTTGAAGGGAGCATATCACCAGGAGGGGGGACGGCTGTTTACAAAGGTGGATAGTGATTGGACAAAGGGGAATGGTTTTAAACTGATGCAGGGAGGTTTAGGTTAGATATTAGGAGGAAGTTTTTCACCCATAGGGTGGTGATGCACTGGAACAGGTTGCCCAAGGAGGTTGTGGATGCCCCATCCCTGGAGGCATTCAAGGCCAGGCTGGATGTGGCTCTGGGCAGCCTGGTCTGGTGGTTGGTGACCCTGCATGTAGCAGGGGGCTTAAAACTGAATGATCATTATGGTCCTTTTCAACCCAGGCCATTCTATGATTCTGTATTTTCTTTTCTTCTTAGAAAGGAGGTTAACTCAGCCCATCAGTATCCTTGTAGCAAGAGAGCACTGTGCAGCTCTCCTCTGCACAGAATGAGGGTGCTCAGTGCAAGAAAACCTGTGCTCCACAAAATTTGCCCACCCTCTGAGCTGCCTGTTGCCACCTCCTCCAGCTGCTGTGTCATGGTAAATTGCATCTGGAGCATGGCAAGCAGCAGTATCACAGTGGGGTTTCACAGCTGCACAGCCAGGAAGAATTATTAGTGCCTTTGTTAGGATGCTCCCATATCCCGATACAGTAAGAGCATCTCTCAAAGGCCAAAGAGGACTGGGTCCAGTGCAGCACATCTCCATGAAGGATGCTGTTGCAAAGTGGTGCTTCTTGATGCAGTTGCTTCTCAGCAACAGGAATGAGGTAAATGTGATTCAGTGGAGTGTGTCCATATGGGTGGCTGGCTCTGCTGTGGGATGGGTCACCCTGCTCTCCCTCTGGTCCCATCTGCTGTAGCATCACTCCTGTGGCTCTGGCCAAAAGTCATAGAACCATAGAATGACTTGGGTTGGAAGGTCCCTTAAGGGTCATCTATTTCCAACTTCCTTTCTGTGCACAAGGTGTGCACCCACTAGATCAGTCTGCCCAGGGTGCTGTCCTGTCCATGAACACTTCCGTTTGAGTCAGAGAACCCTTTGAGGACCTCAGCCTTCTCCATGCCTCTTGTTGCCAGCTCTCCCTTCTCATTTATCAGAGGGGATATACTCTCCTTGGACTCTATTTTGTGACTAATGTACCTGTAGAATCCCTTCCTGTTGTTTTTCACATTCCCTGCCAGTTTCAGTTCCATCTGTCACCAGAAGCCCTCCTGCTGGTGATGCTGCTGGTGGTGCTGCTGGTGGTGTAGAAGTTGATCAGCTGAACTGATAATTGCATCTTTTTTTTTAAATAACAATAAATGAGCAAATACTTGATGAGGAAGAAACTAGTGAGGGGAGATCTACCTGTATTTGTTACTGTTTTGGAGCTGAACTAGCAGGATGATGTGTGCTGGAACTGTTTCAAGCTGGAGTGTTTCTGTGTGGCAAAAGACCTTCTGTAAATGTGGAACAGCCACATATGTTTCCTCAGATTTAATATTGACCTGAAAGCAATCAAGACCACCTCCACCAGCACCTAATGCTTTTGTGAGTCCATGGCACATCCCTACAAGCATGCACACAGTCCTGTGTATGCCAGAATTTCAGTCCATGTGTTGTCATCAAATATTTTTGCTTCATTTTTCATAATGTTTGTAGGAATTCCATATTTTTACAGTCAGGAGGTGTTACCCAGCTGGGGTAATGGGCTTGCAGAAGATATTCATCCCTTCATGCCAGAGATATTCATCCTGACTTCATGACAGAGACTTCCTGACTTGCTTGTTCTTACTCCTCTGAGCCCTTGTACCATAGGTTCTCTATGGGAATCATGATGTCTGACCCTCACATCACTCCTCCATGTCCACAAACAGTATAACTGTTTGCATGTTTGGGGTTGTGTTCTCCCTTTCTATTTAAGTTTATGAATATTCTCTACCAGAACGATCCTCTAACTCAGCTGATCACGAGAAGCTGTGTTCTGCAAAACTGATTTTGTGCTTCAAAATCTTTCCTGCTGCCTCCTGGTGAATCAGCTTCTAGTGATGATCAGCTATAGTCAAGGTGGTGCTTCAGGCACTAAGCATAGCCATCTTCTGAAAAGCCTCCCTTTCTCCTATTGAATCTTTCTCTTTTTGACTGTGCAGTTTCTGCATGCTCTAGTTCTCAGTGTGAAGATTCTTGAAAAAAAATGTTGCTGCTTTTAAATGAAATAGCTCTTTGAAGAGGCAGACTCTGCTAGCATGTGCGCTTCTTTCCATCTCTTACAGTTTCCTTAAGTTCATTTTTGGTGCTTCTCGCAGGTGTCTCCCCGAATCCTCAGTCTGCTTCCCCTTTCTGTGCACAATACTTCAAAGCACTTCTTCCTGTCTTCATGAGAGGACAAAAGCAATCCTCTCACAGCCATCAGAGCAGTACATCCCTGGGATACTTTGGTTCTGTTTCCTTCTGGGTGAGATTCCCTCTCGGCCTGTTGCTCTCACTCCTCACCACTGGCTGCATGGCCGTTTTTTGTCCTGTGGCTGGAAGAAATCACCATTCTCAGCTGGTAGGTAAGGGGAGCGCTGTGACAGAGCTTCTGATGTAGATTAATCATCATTATAATAACAGGCTAAAGGAGCAATTCGAGAGGGAGAAAAACCTACTTTACTCTGTAGAGACGGAGGCACCAACTGGCTGCATCTGCAGCTCTTCCAGGCAAGAGCAGTATGGTCTCCTAAGGCCACCAGTGACTCTAACTATAACCTATGCAGGAGGATCACACTTTAAAATTAATCTGTCTTCTCTCCCTTTCCACCGACATCAATCCACTTTCAGGTCAGCTCCTTTATTTTTAGGTTGCTGTTAGGCTTACCACACTGACATGGCATTTCAAAGTAAATTTAGTAGCAGAGGTTGAACGATTAATAATTTATTACTGATGACTAAATTACTACAATCTTCTCACTCTTTCCAGGAACACCAGACAAGTCAAGGTTCGTGCTTCTGTTTTTAAGTCACTATTGAGGCTGTTACAGTGGTATGGTATTTTGAAGTAAAATTAATAGCAGAGGTTGAACAATATTCGCAGGTTTCTAATTAGCATAGCTTTTGCCACAGCAGCATGCACAGGTGCTTTTAAATAATAGTGTCTTTTGTTAATACCATCTATACTACTATTACATAGCACTACCAAACATGCAATTTTAAGTTTAGCTGTGAATTTATTTTACAGAAAAGAAGATGGTTTGTAGTCGAAGCTAAAGATCTACTTGGTTAAAGAATGGTGTTGTATTTGGCGTGGTTTTGATTTCACAGAATTATGGAATGGCATGGGTTGGAAGGGGCTTTTACAACCATCCAGTTCCAAGTCCCCTGCAATTGGCAGAGACACCTCTCACTGTACCTGGTTGCTCAGGGCCCCATCCATTCTGGCCATTAAGTCCTGTGGGAATGAGGCACCCACAGCTTCTCCGGGCAGCCTGTGCCAGTGCTTCATTACTCTCATGGTGACGAATTTCTTCCCAATGTCTAGTCTGAATCTCTATCCCCTTTTAATTAAAGACTTGTCCTACCACTGAATTCCCTAATAAAAGGTCTCTCCCCAGCTTTCTTGTAGGCCCCCTTTAGATACTGAAAGGGCCATTTCTTCCCTGGAATGCTTCCCTTGTACAAAGCAAATGCTCTCTCTGTCTTCATTGCTGTTGGATGCCAGCAAATCATCTCAAAACTTAGCAATATGTGAAGGCTTTTCACCTGAAACTGAGATGATGGCACTACCCAACACGTTGCCTTCAAGCACAGAAGTTGCCCCAAAACTATCAATTGATATAGGCTGGATTCAGCATTCAACAGGCCTTTAAAGAAATGCCAGTTGACTGACAACTGTGAAGGCAGTTAATTTTTTTTTTAATAATGCTTTGAGGAAGATCTTTCTTGATCATTGTCCTGGCAGTTGTGTGGCTGTCAAATTTGAGCCAGAGCCAAGGCTTACCAACACGCTCCTTGATGTGCTCTGATATCTGATTTTGTGTAGATGGAGAGAACTGGGATTGCCCTTGGAGAAAAATCATTGGCTATTGAAGCAGCTGCATGTATTTTTAGTCAAATAACATTTTGGTAATTTTTGCATCCAACAGTGGAGTTTTGAAGGTAATTCATGTCCAGGTCAGAGCCAGTTTTCTTTGTGTTCCCTTCAAGTCAAAACAGACAGAGGCACCATCAGGGTATCCTTTGGGTCTCCTGGATTTGGTTAAGTGAATTTTCTCTGCTGGTTATTCTTCCTCAAGTACAAATGGAGCTGAAGGTGATTAGTAGGGAACTAAACACTAAGTTTCAGATGCCTGAGTCATGGCTGGTGAACCTTGCCTACATTGAACTGCTGAATGGAACAGCTTGCAGGCTCCTCAGTGCCCATCTCCCCAGAAGACTCAGCCAGCACAAAAATGGCTTGAAAGCCACTCTTCCACTTCATGACTGTGAAGATTGCAGGTACTTTCCCCTCTGCCTGGGGATGTTGTTATAAGGCAGCAAAGGCCCGTTTTACTGCCATAATGAGTTAATTAACTCCATTTTCCCACAGTGAAGGTGAGCAAAGACTGTGTGAGCCACATGCGCTATGTTGAGAAATAGAGCTTTTCTCCCATGTTCTTGCTGTGCCTACAGTGATAGGGCTAAGGAAAGCAGCTGTCTTTTCAGAAGGGAAATTGTACTCCTGAATTGTTTCCAATGGCCTGGATTGTTCTTTTGGTTTCTAACTAAACTTGCTTCATTAGAAGAAATTCCTGTTGCGAATTGCCTCTTTCCCTCACCAAGCCCTCGTGAATCATCTACGAGGCAGCAATACGGTGCTGCTACCGTGCTGAGCGCAGCAGCTGCCAGGCTGCTCATGTTGCCTGCTACAAGACGATGCCCAATGTGAGCATTCTGCAGCATTCTTGGGTCATTTCTGCCACTTCAGTAATTCTGCCTTCCATCTTCCCTGCCCCCAGATGGATTCAAAGATACGACACTCAAGTCCTGCAAGTTTTCCACGTACTTTTTTTTATAGCAGTGTCGCCTATGACAAGATGTGTAAAAGCTTCTGCAAATGAGGAAGCTGTCGTTCTATGATGCAGTCTGCAGAGGAAGAAGTTCACTCACCACTTTTGGTGCTTGGCTCCACCACTGAGGATTCAACATCTCGCAGCTTCGATTCCTGCGAAGCACTCTCAAAATATTTGTCACAGTCTGCGATTGCTTGAAATCTACGGGAGCGTCACAAGCTGTGTGAGACAGCATGCCAGCATGCTTGTGAAAAAATCCCTTCTGGATGCTTGTCACTTCTCTGCTTAGCATTTTTACCTTTGGCACGTCCTTGACCTTGCATTTACCCCCATGGCACTTACCACTTCCTTGCTCAGCTGCAGACCTCGTTGGCTGGCTCCGATGCTGCTGCACAAGACGCAATCTGGCAGCAAGACAGTAACCTCACTGAGGAAGAGATGTGCTGATTTCATCTGACATTGGCACATGAATTCGCTTAAAATATCAAAGACAGAATCCATTGACGTAGATGTTTTTGAAGGCCCGTTTGCACGACTTCAGAGAAGTTTGTCAGATAGATGTTTTTCTCTGACCACTGTAGGAAAATTCTGTTTGATCATGAAGGAGTCACTGCTACTCGTGCTGCAACACTGGGGTTTGGGATTAAGGGTTGTGAAATCAGTGTGCCAGTGCTCCACAACTGATGTTTTGCAAGCCACCCATCTGGCTGCTGAACTGCTCTGGCTACTGCTTTCACAGCACCAGTGACTGCCGAGTCTCCTTTCTTACCTTTCTTTCTTTCACAGCAACCAGTTCATGCTGAAAGCTGAAGTGAGGATGAGGCGATCTGGGCAGCTCCTCCTGAAGGGACTTTTGGGACTTTCCTCTGGGTTGTGTCAGGCTGCAGAGTACTTTCCTGTACCTGGAGAAATAAGATTCGAGGGGATAGATTCTAATGCAAACTCACTGGATGCTGCCAAGCTGCAGTAGAATGGAGGTGCATTCCTGAAGGTCTGTCAGAAGAATGAATGAACAAAAATGGTAAGTGTTTTGGTGGGTCAGAAATACTGGATGATCACTGGAAACTACAATTCGTGATGATCAGTCAGCTGCTACGAAATTCATTGTGCTCCCGGTAAGTTGTATGATCTCTACTTGCAGACTTTGATCATTTTTGAGGAATGGGATGGTCTATTTTTGGTCTTCTAAGTCCTTCTCCTTTTCTGATCTCAGCAGTTATCCCCAGAGCCACCCTTCCATCCTTCACAGTGACCTCCATAGGATGACTGAACATCACCTTTGCTCTTTCTCCAGCTTCCAAGTGATCAGCACTGGTTAAAATCAGTGCTTTGAGAGATCTGATTGAAGCAGGAGCCAACACTGTAAGATAACATGGGTGACATTTGAAGAGCATGGTTTAATTGACATGGGTGATGGGTTGATGACTAGAATAGATGATCTCAGTGGTCTTAACCCAACCGGAATGATTCTATGATAAGATGTATAAAGAGGTATATTGCCCATCATTCAGTCTCCAAGGATGTAAACCCAGATGAACTCAGTCATCTCTTAGCCTGGGGCTGCTTCCTCTGGAAAGGATGAGTCCCTTCCTTGCTTTTTGATGGGCTGAGGCACAAAACCTCAGGGATGGGCTGAGCGGGTTGCCTGCTGCTGTGCTGGGCTTCGGGTTTCAAGGAGGCTTTACATCATGGGTAATCCACTGCTTATGGGGACATTGAGGAGAAAGGGTCTATATAAGGTCAGACTGTTGTCTGTTTTTGCACTCCTGATTTAGTCTGAATATGAAGAAACTCAAACTCATTAGATTCACATGATGAAGCAGCAAAGAAAGTGCCTATTTATGGAGGTTAAGGAGAATCCAGAGATATGCAGATTGCTGTTATCTGCCTGAATAGTGCCTCCTGACATCACGAGGGGCTGAAAAGACTTGTTCAGGAGCAGTGGTGACGGCAGCTCTGACTGGCTGTACTGAAGCCTTAACACAGCACTTCCAGCATCCAGAGCTACCTTTCTTGTCTTCTGTTACAGGGGTCTACCGTCTTGATTTGCAGTAAGTTTCATGCACAGAGAGAAGACTGTTGTTGGGTTTTGTGACAAAAGTGCGTTTCTTGCTAGTTTTCAGAGTGGATTTTCAGTATTCTGTAGAGGTTTTACCAAGACTAAGATAATAAGTAAGAGTGAAACAAAAAGTAGTGAGAAAGGTTTCACTGAAAAAAAAACAACGTAGGAAGATATCGACTGAAAGGAAAACACATTTGGCAGATGTAGAAAAACAACAATCTGTCCAGCTTTTCTGCACCAGATTTCAAATGTACGTTGCCATTTTGCAACCAAACCGCACAAGGCTCAAATTGTTCACAAACCCACGTACATTAAGGAATTACATATAATTTGTTTTTCTTTTGACTCCCAAGTCTATGTTTGAATGTAGCCATCGGTAGCCATCATCTCTCCTGAGTGCTCCTAGGCAAAGTACTAGCAAGGGGTGCAGTGGGGCCTTGGCATTTCATTCTATGGGTCACAGGAGAGTAGCTGTCTGCCCAACCCCTCACCTTGCCCAGAGTCTCTGGCTTCCTCCTCGTTTCCTCAGAAGTAAAGGCTGACCCTTGGCTTTGCTGAGAGCACTGTGGGTAAGCTCAGAAGCTATGGAAATGAGGTTACTTCCATCTGATCCTAGACGAGGTTCAGTCTTCAGAGCTTGGCAAATGCAAAATTGCAACTGCTGGTGGCTCTTCTTACCTGCTTCCATGCTGCTACAAAGCATGCTTCTGTTCTTAGGAAGATCCTAGGCTGGCACCTAGCTGGTTTGAAACCAGCCTCCTCACAGAGCAGGGCTGTGTTTAAACTGTTAATGAACACGGTCCCAGCAGACAAGCATTACTTATACCCATTTTACAGAGAGGTAAACAGAAGCACAGAGCTACCGGGTATGGCAGCAGGAGAGTACAGCTGGGTCGTCTTCCTTCTGGTGCAGCCCCTTGGCCTAGCTGCATTTCTGGTGTGGCCCTACCATAAGCATATCCATGCGTGGGATGTACCTTACCTACTGAGCATCCTGTCCCAACACCGCCTTCTTTAATGCCTTACTTACCAGCAGAGTAGGAATACATACATATATGTCAAAACACCGCCTTGCTATTATTGCCTAACCACGTCTCCATCTATATAAATCTAGAGTAGAATGTATATAATGATACCGTGCATATGTGTAGTGTATGCATAATGCGCTCATTTGTATGCAAATGCATTTTTACGCAGATATAAATATGCTTTTCAAGCACGAATTCAAACAACGGGGAAATATGTTTGTTTTTAAAAGTGAGCCTTCCTTGTGCCACCGCCTCTGTGCCCGTTTTGGGTGTGCGTGATTCTTCTCGGTGATGACAGGTAGCTATCACTGTTCTGGGGAAATAAAGGGGAAGGAGATGAAGCAGCTCTATGATTCTGCTTGTCAGGCACCGCGTTGTGCTGCGCCATGAATTTTCCCTCGCGCGGGTTCAAGAGAAACCACTGCATTACACCGTAACTGTCAAACATCCTGTTTTTAGTTTGTTGCTCAAACACAATCAAATTATTTAATATACAAAAGCTATCAGACGGAGCCAGTCAGTTTTTCCTCAAGCGATACAGAAAGGAAAACAACCACCGAGAAAGGCACCTGAAAGCGCCGAGCCACTGACTGGAGGATGTGGGAGAATATTGTAATGGATCGTATTTACGACAAAACAGAAACCCAACACCCTGGAAAACATACGTGCTGCTCGAACTGTGTTTACTTCCAGGCACATTGGCCTTTGCATAGGGGTGGGTCGGGTGATTCAGCTGAATCTGAAACCCGATAAACTCTTGCCTTCTGTTTTTACATCACGCTCGGTGCTTGCACATGACACAGTGGGAGCAGATAGAGCTGCTGGGGCACTACCTTTGGTATTTATTGTATTGATCCCAGTGAGGATCACTTCTTGGGCACGCTGCACTTCAGTCTTTCACCTCGGCATGGCTGCACGTGAGTGTGAGCTGGACATGGTGAAATGCTGGGGCTCAGCCTGGACAGATTACCTAAGATAAGGGGCTGTGCTATGGATTTCCTTTGGCTCATCTTCCTCTTCTGCTTGGGGAGTGTGATGGCAACTTGCGGATCCCAATAATCGTCCCTCTCTTCTCCGCCCTCATGAGTCCCCATCCGCAGTACTGCGTCCAGGTGTGGAGCCCCCAGTACAAGCAAGACAGAGCTGTTGGAGAGGGTCCAGAGGTGGGGCATAAAGATGATCAGGGGGCTGGAGCACCTCCCTTATGGAGACAGGCTGAGGGAGCTGGGCTTGTTCAGCCTGGAGAAGAGAAGGCTGTGAATGACCTCACTGCAGCCTTCCAGTACTTAAAGGGAGCCTACAAACAGGAGAGGAGCCAACTATTTGAAAGGGTAGATAACAGCAGAACGAGAGGGAATGGTTTTAAGTTGAGGAAGGGAAGATTTAGGTTTGATGTCAGGGGAAATTCTTTACTATGAGAGTGGTGAGGTGCTGGAACAGGCTGCCCAGAGAGGTTGTTGATGCCCCCCCATCATACCTGGAGGTATTCAAGGCCAGGTTGGATGGGGCCCTGGGCAGCCTGGTCTGGTATTAAATGGAGATTGGTGGCCCTGCCTGCAGCAGGGGGAGTTGGAGCTTGATGATTCTTGAGGTCCCTTCCAACGTGGGCCATCTATGATTCTATGGTTTTATGATTCTATGTATGTCTCACTGGGACTTATTCAGGGAATATGATTTTGTCCGACTCCTATTAACCATGCTAGGTGGGAATCTGAGCCACATTAAACACACAAGCCAATAACAGCATATTATTATTTCTATTCTTCATTCTTCATCAGGAAAAACATCCAAGTACTTTCATCTTAGACAAAAAAATTAAATTCTGATTCCTTCAAATAACACAATTCAGAAGTATAGGGAGCTAGTGATAACATGAGAGGTAATGGCCTCATTCATTTCCCATATGCAATCAAACGTTCTGTAAAGTCAGACCCCACTGAGAGAGGAGGGAAGAAAACAGGGGTGCTGATCTCCCCCAGTCTTCATCTGCAGTCATCTTCCTCCCAGCACAACAGCTTCTGTCATACCTGGCACAAAACTGATCCTTCATCATGGCTTACTGCTGTGTTACACGTGTGTTCGCTCACCGTGCTCACACGCACAGCAAAAGGAGCTCTGCACAGAACAGCACTGCCTGCAACTTCATGCAATCCCCTGCTGAACGTGATCAAAACCTCTGAAAGTGAATTAGACATACAGTAGTAAAAAGGCAGAGCAGATCCTTTATTTTGGCTGTCTCAAACCCGGCGTATGAATAAGAGGCTCTGCTATTTTCCACTGAAGATAAAAGGCAATCTTCGGGTCTTTCATTTGGAAAAACACACGTGGATGTAAACGATGAGAGGAGAAAATGCATTGTAGAGGAGTAGAAAATGGGAGCAGGAGTAGGAGGAGAGAAATGGAAAGGTGGAGTGTGGGAGGAGGGCTGTGGGAGTAGAGAATGAATTGTGGAGCATCCATCAGCGTTTAGGCATTGTGGGAGATGAGATAAACTTAACGCTGTCATTCACAGATGGGGTAACATGTCTTCCACGGAGCCAGCAGCGTGCTGAGCTGTTTGGGAAGGAGTAACTCTGCTCCAGCAGCTGAATGGAGCATTTTGTTTGTGGCAGCATCTCCCGAGGGTCCTTGGTGGTGTTTGGGCACACGCAACCCCAGAGACGCCCACCTGCACAACCACACGGGCAGAGCTGGGGATGTGCTGGTGCTGACCGGGAGTCCTCTGCAGCCCTCGTCCTGCTGGGCACAGCTCATATGGAAGGAGAGATGTGTGTGACAACAAAGGTCTGAGAGAACAGAGATTTTATGAAAAAACTAAAAGCAGCAAAGACTGGAAGTAAATGCATTTCCCCCAGCACTATGGGTGCTGGCCTGCCTCTTTGACTTTTATTTCAGGCACCAGAAAAGTACAAGGAAAGGGTTCGGTTATTCATGGGCTGCCCTTTTGCCTCAGCTCCCTCCTGTGCGCCCATTCGCATCCCATCTCGCACAACCCCGCTGTTCTGAGCTGCGCTGGGGAGCGCGGGCAGACACTGCTCCCCGGGGCTGGGACGTGGCACTGGGAGGGTGAGCAGGAACTATTTCGCTTTTCTTTTTCTTTAAATGGACGCAAAAATATTATCTTTTAAAATATCTATGGGCAAAACGATACAGAGCTGCGGGCTGAGTCCTCAGCAGGCTTTGGAAAGCGCAGAAGAGACTTAAAGCAAAGGGACTCCGGGGTGCGACTGGCAGCAGCACACAGCGATCGCCTTTCGCGTGCTGGAGAACGATCACGGCAGCAGCAGAGCGTTCAGTGCCAGCAGTTCCTACCCGCTTACATACGTAGAGGCATTATTTGTTACGCTGTGGGCCTAAATCCAGTCTCCTACTCTACTCTTCTCCTTAATATTGTAGGAGCATATTTTTCTAGGAGCAACGAGCTACACTTAAGTAACTCCGACACTCTCAGGGGAGCGGGAGCAGCCCACGGCCCGACGGGACAGCCGCGGGACGGGCAGCTCCCAGCACTGGGCTCGCTGGGGGTTTCGAAGCTAAGGCTACAATGGGTTGTTAAAGCATTACGGGAAACGAGGCAGATCTTGTTAAAAAAATCGGCTGCGTTAAAAGGGATCTCATCCCCGGGATCGCCTTTCCCGGCAAAGCCGATGGCATCCTCTCTGTTTCAAACACGGAAAACTTTGCGGCTGCCTCCGCCGCACGCCGGGGGCCGCTCCACTGCCGTCGGGGCCGAGGGCAGCTCCCATGCGGGGACTTTCCCGCACAGTCCCGGCTCCGCTCCGCTCCGTGACAGCGCTCGTCCCCAACGGGACGCGGCGGCTTCGCGCTGGAAAAAAAAAAAAAAAACACACACACACAAAAAAAACCCAAACAAAACACAACACCCAAACCCCAAACACACACAAACCGCCCACAAACAGCACGGGGGCACCGGCACCCTCCCGCAGCAGCGGCCCCGCGGCGGGAGGCGGGCGGGCGGCGCCACTCTGCCATTGGCGCTGCTCGGGCCGGCCCTCCCCGCCGGGAGGAGGAGGAGGAGGAGGAAGGCTGGAGGCGGGGCAGGCTTTGCAGTCGGTGCGCGCCGGGCGGCCGGGTCGCTGCTGCCGCCGCAGCCGAGGGCGAGGAGCGGGGCAGGGCGGCGGGGCCGGAGCTGCGAGGTCGAGAGCCGCGAGGGGAGTCGGCTGCCGCGCCGTCCGGGACCGCGCAGATCCGCGCTCGGAGCTTGCATGGGGCGGCGGTGCTGAGCCGCTCCGCTGCCCCCCGTCGTCCCACTGCCCCCCGCCGCCGCCGCCATGGCCGAGGCCCCGCAGCTGGTGGACATCGACCCTGACTTCGAGCCGCTGCCGCGACCCCGCTCGTGTACCTGGCCCCTGCCGCGGCCGGAGTTCAACCCGCCCAGCTCGGCCACCTCCAGCCCCGCGCCGTCCTGCGGAGGGCAGCCCGACGGGGCGGCCGCGGCCGGAGCTGCCGTCGCCGTCGCCGCCTCCGGGGCTCTGAGCGCCGACTTCATCAGCAACCTCTGCCTGGTGGAGGAGAGCGAGGACTTCGCGCTGCCGCCCGCCGCCGCCCCCCCGGAGCCGGCCGCCTGCCGCTGCGGGGACTTCCCGGCGCCCGAGGCCGGCTGCCGCCTGCACCCGCCGGGACCGCCGCCGGTGCCACCGGTACCTCCGGCCGTGGCCGCGCTGTCGCCGGGCCCCGTGGCCGGGCAGCCCCGCAAGAGCAGCTCGTCGCGCCGCAACGCCTGGGGTAACCTGTCCTACGCGGACCTCATCACCAAGGCCATCGAGAGCTCCCCCGAGAAGAGACTCACCCTCTCCCAGATCTACGAGTGGATGGTCAAGAGCGTGCCCTACTTCAAGGATAAGGGAGACAGCAACAGTTCAGCCGGTTGGAAGGTGAGGGCCGGACGGGACACCTTCTGTATTTCTA